>NW_024080896.1:305345-423918 GCF_003009895.1 Hyaena hyaena
GGGAATGTAAACTGGTACAGCCCCTCTGTGAAACAGTGTGGAGGTTCCTCAAAAAATTAACAATAGAACTCCCCTATGACCCAGCAATAGCACTGCTAGGAATTTACCCAAGGGATATAGAAATGCTGAGGCATAGGAGCACATGGACCCCAATGTTCATAGCAGCACTCTCAACAATAGCCAAAACATGGAAAGAGCCTAAGTGTCCATCAACGGATGAATGGATCAAGAAGATGTGGTTTATCTATACCATGGAATACTACATGGCAATGAGAAACAATGAAATCTGGCCATGTGTAGCAACATGGATGGACCTTGAGGGTGTTATGCTGAGTGAAATAAGTCAGGCAGAGAAGGACAAATATCATATGTTTGCACATATAGGAGGAATAGGAGGCTGAGAGCAGTGAGCCCAATGTGCGATTTGAACTCCTGAACCAGGAGATCATAACCTGAGCCAAAGTCGGGCACTCTACCAACTGAGCTACCCAGGTGTCCCTTTTAAAAATTTTTTAATGTTTATTTATTTTTGAGATAGAGAGAGAGCAAGCAGGGGAGGGGCAGAGAGAGAGAGACAGAGAATCCCAAGCAGGCTGCTCATTGTCAGTACAGAGCCCAATGTGGAGCTTGAACCCGCAAACCTCGAACTCACTACCTGAGCCAAAATCAAGAGTCAGTTGCTTAACCAACTGAATTACTCAGGCCCCTGAAATTATCCTTCTTAACTAAAGTATAAGAAAAGTTTTAGAAAAAAAATGGGAAATTATTTCTATCTAGAGTATGATCAAGTTGAAATATTACCATTTTATAGGTAAATTCACTTACAAAGAAAAAGCACTGTTCATTCAGTTACTATTTCCAGAACATTTGTTGACTGTTTTAATTTTCATTTGTACCCTACCACTTGAGGACAAAAATAAAATGACAGTTAAAATAACAACATTAAATGTAAAATCAGAATAAAATCATACCTTTTCACAGTATTCTATCAAGACAAAATTGTAAATTGTGGTTCTTTAAGAATAGCTCAAATTGGAAATTGCTAAAATGGAAACCCTTCTAAGAACTAGAGACCTCGCTACCTTCACCAGCTCCCAAATACACACACACACAGACATTTTCCTCAAACTCCACCAAAACAAATTTATTTGTGAGTTTATCAATTAGGAGGCACGAGGTTAATTTATCTTACCATTACAAAAAAGAAGATTTTATATTTTTTTCTAAATATTAGATTTAGAAAGTTTATGCAAAGTACCAGATTTGTAATTTAATCTGTAATGCTAGCAAAATGAAGATTATTCCTGAAAATATACAGAAAAAATTTCCAAAGTAAAATAATTTTCTCCTACATTGATTTTCCTTATTGTCAAGTTAATATAAAAGGAGGCATGGTTTCATATAACATTTTATTTTATGATCTTTCAGCTATATAATTAAATTACAGTGCTTTAGAAAGATGAATTTTAGGCCTTAGGGAGGTTAATTATTTTTCCTGTCTCCTCTGTTTTTTGAAAATATAAATACCAAGGGGTGCCTGGGTGGCTCAGTCAGTTAAGCATCCAGTTTCAGCTCAGATCATGATCTTGATTTTCTCAAGTTTAAGCCCAGTGTTGGGCTCTGTGCTGTCAGTTCAGAGCCCAAAGCCTGCTTTGGATTCTGTGTTTCCCTCTCTCTCTGTCCCTACCCAGCTCATGCTCTGTCTCTCTCTCTCAAAAAATGAATAAACAGTAAAAAAAAAAAAAAAAAAAGAAAATATAAATACCAGATTCCATCTTTTGATATGTATTTGAACAGATTATAATAAATACATATTTTTAAAAAATATTTTAATGACTCTAGCTTTTTTTCTAACTACTTGGAAATTGATAGCAATGCCATCACCTGTGTCAAAGGGTGACCCTCATAGCCTTCTTTTGTTTTCTGCATCTTTATCCCCTTAAGATCAACTTAAGACCTACCTTAAGAAGTCCTTAAGACGTAAACTGTCTTCTGTTTTACAGCTATCCAAACACATCAACTTTTAACACTCACTGTTCTTGTTTTGCCTTGGAGAAATTAGAAAAAGTTTTTTTTTAAGTCTTAACTTAGTTGATTTTGAATTTGTCTTTTTTTTTTTTTTTGCAAAAATGCATTAATTTAGTGTCTTATATTAAGAAATGTATCTACCATCTCTAACCAATTCCAGAAAAAGAAATCAGAAGTTACAGATTTTTAACCACAGACTAAAGAATCTATATCATTTAACATGTAAGTTTGTGTTTGGTTCAAAGCAATAGAGGCTCTTACAGGTATTTTGATGGTCATCAAATACTCTACCCTCCAACTTTATCCAGTGAAGTCCTTATTTTCCTTATCTTTAGTCTTGTAGTGGACATTTAAGAATAATAATAAGAATGGGAAAGCCAGAAAGAAGAAAAGAACCATGAAGAAACATGTCAACAAAACTGCTTCCTCCAAGTGATTTAGACAGTTCCCCTGAAGGAGAACTGAGCAGCCCCTACCTGGTGGTAAGCTTCCAATCTTGTGTCTTTGAGGATAGAGATAAATGGGGAAGATGAAAAAATGAAGACTTTTGTTAGAGCACTCATTAATCCAATAAGATTTGATTTTTACATCTAGCACTTCAGACACCAAATGCGTGAGTTTTTTCCCCAACTGTCCAGACACTAGCTGGGTATCCTACAGTTCAGTTAAATTTTTTCACCAACAGACCCTACAGGTTAAGTAATTGAATGCTCTGGATTATTTTATTAGATTCCTTTCAGCCTGGCTTCAAATTCTCTTTCTTAACTAAAGTATCAAATGTTTGTAGAATAGTAGCTTTAGGTGATTTTAGGGTTAAGGGCTCAGTACCACAGGTCTGTCCCTCCACTTCAGAAGTCAGTCAGAAGCCTGAGTCTTTTGTATTTCCGAACAACTGGTTATCAATCAGGGATTCCCACAATCCCCTTCTCAGTTCAATAATTTGCTAGAATGGCTCATAGAACTCAGGAAAATCATTTACTATTGCCAGATAAGCATAAAGGATGCAACTCAGAAAAGGACGAATACAAGAAATGCACAGAGCAAGGTATGATGGTCCATACCTTGGGGTGCATGGAACTTCCATGCCCTCTCTAGGGATCCCACTCCTACCTAGTACCTCAGTGTTCATCAGCCTGGAAGCTCTCCAAACCTGTTATCATTTAGGGGTTTTATGGAAGTTCCATTACATGCTTAGGATCAACTAATCAGTAGCCACCAGGGATTATCACAACCTCCAGCCTCTCTCCCCTACCCAGAGGTCCAGGCTTGGGGCTGAAACTTCCAACCTTCTAATCACTTGGCTGGTTCCTCTGGCAACCTATCCTGAAGCTATCTAGAAGCTGACCAAGAGTCACCTCATCATCATAAGCAGGTTTGGTTGAAAGAGGGTTATTATGAATAACAAAAGACACTCCTCTTTACCTCATCACTCAGGAAATTCCAAGCATTTAATAAGCTCTATGACAGGACCTAGGGACAATGACCAAATATGTATTTCTTATTATGTCACAATATCACAATCCTTTTTATGATTATGAACCCTTTGAGAACTTAAAGCTAGAAAAAAGTGTCTATAATTCCTAGGGTCTAATAAACCTTTCTGGACCTCCAGGAGGGTCTTCTGTATTCATGTCTCACTCAGCTTATCTTATTCTCACCAGTCAGTTGAGCTTATGATCTTCCCTATTTTTCTCCCACCTTAGGACCTGACTGAGGAGGAAAGTCCCTGAGCCATATACAGAACTGAATAATCAGTATTACTTTCCAAAATCAACTCAAGGAATTTTTTGTTTACACTAATTTGAAAAATTTCACCCAAATAAAATTTAAATTTCCTTTAAAAGTAACATTTGAGTGGAAACTAATTTGACAATAAACTATTTGTAAAAAAAAATAAATAAATAAAAAAAATAAAAGTAACATTTGAATGCAAACTGTCTGGGTCTAGTACAGCTTTTATTTATTTATTTACTTTTTATTATTTTTTTAATGTTTATTTTTGAGAAACACAGAGTGCAAGCAGGGGAGGGGCAGAGTGAGGGAGACACAAAATCTGAAGCAGGCTCCAAGCTCAGAGCTGTCAGCACAGAACCCGATGTGGGGCTCGAACTCACTGACTTGAACGAAAGTCAGACACAACCAACTGAGCCACCCAGACACCCCTAATGTAGCTTTTAAGTACATACTCTTTAATACTATATATTCATTAATTTTTGAGCTGGTTTTTGCCATGATATTTTTCTAATGTTTATTTATTTATTTTGAGAGGGAGGGAGAGAAGGAAAGAAATGGGGGAGGGTGTCAGAGAGAGAGGAAGAGAGAGAATTCCAAGCAGGCTCTGCACTGTCAATGCAGAGCAGATATGGGGCTCAAACTCAAGAACCAGGAGATCATGCCCTGAGGTGAGATCAAAAGTTGGACACTTAACCAACTGAGCCACACTGGTGCCCCTGCCATGATACTTTTTTTATTCCTATCAAGGTTCAGTGCTATTAGGGATTCACTTTTTTTTTTTTAATGTTTTATTTATTTCTAGGAGAGAGAGAGGGAGACAGCGTGAGCAGGGGAAGGTCAGAGAGAGAGGGAGTCACAGACTGAAACAGGCTCCAGGATCTGAGCCGGCAGTCAGCACAGAGCCCGACGCGGGGCTCGAACCCACGAACCGAGAGATCATGACCTAAGCGAAAGTCGGACGCTTAACCAACTAAGCCACCCAGGCGCCCCAGGGATTCACTTATTAAAATAGTGTTTTTTCAACAGATATTAGCAAGGATATGGAGAAAGGGAAACTCTCTTGCATTGTTGATGGGAATGCAAACTGGTGCAGCTATTCTGGAAAACAGTGTGGAGATTCCTCAAAAAAATTAAAAATAGAATTACCCTATGACCCAGCAATAGCAGTGCTAGGAATTTATCCAAAGGATACAGGAGTGCTGATTCATAGGGGCACACATACCCCAACGTTTATAGCAGCGCTATCAACAATAGCCAGATTATGGAAAGAGCCCAAATGTCCATCAACTGATGAATGGATAAAGAAGATCTGGTATGTATATACAATGCAATACTACTTGGCAAACAAAAAGCATGATATCTTGCCATTTGCAACAATGTGGATGGAACTGGAGGTTATTACGCTAAGTGAAATAGTTAAGTCAGAGAAAGATATGTGTTTTCCCTCATATGTGGAAGTTGAGAAATTTAACAGAAGGCCATAAGGGAAGGGAAAAAAATAGTTACAAACATAGAGGGAAGCAAACCATAAGAGATTCTTAATACAGAGAACAAACTGAGGGTTGATGGGGAGGCAGGAGGGTAGGGAAATGGGTGATGGGTTTTGAGGAGGGCAGTTGATGGGATGAGCACTGGGGGTTGTATATAAGTGATGAATCATGGGAATCTACTTCTGAAGCCAAGAGCACACTGTAGACACTGTATGTTAGCTAACTTGACAATTAAAAAAAAAGTGGTTTTTGTCTGAATCCAAACTTCACAATCATGTGTTTGCACCTGCCAACAGCAGAAATAGAACAAAGAAGATCATTTCACCAGGATTTCACTCATTCTTGGCCTCTCTTCTGAAATATAAACTAGTTTTATAGCTGGGATTTTATTGCAAGTGAAATGATGGGCCTGTAACAGTTATAGCTATTCCTCCAGCTCAGAATCAGACTCTTCCTCAGCGTACAAAGAGTTCTGTAATGGCCATGGAGAAGAGGAGGTTAGTGTCCATTTGGTACCAATGATAGAGAAGGAGAGAGAATCAGAATCATGCAGCAAACAAAGAATAGGGAAATACCACAAATCACCTGCATCTTCCATTTTTATTTCTCTTCTCCCTTTTTCTTTCTTTCACTCTGACTTATAAGTAGAGACTTAATGTACTTAGTGTGATTGTTACCATAATAAAGAAGTAAATGGTGTGGTGACATTTATTGTATGTTTATTCTGTACCATGTGCTTTACTAAGCACTTTACACTTTACATGCTTTAACCTTCAAAATAAACTCTAAGAAATTGGTTATATCTACTTCACAGAAAAGGAAACTTAAACATGAAGACATTATATGACTGGACTGTAAGTAAGTTCTGTGAGGACAGGAACTTAAGTCTGATTTGTTCACTACTAAATCCCCAGATCCTGGAGTAGTGCCTTGGATGTAGATGCTCGATATATATTTATTGAATTATTGACACATGAACAACATTGTCCATAGTCATGTGCCAGGTAAGTGGATGAGTTGGGATTCAAACCTTGAATTATCCAGTACTGACCTAACTACCCTATACAGTTCAGTTTCTATGTTGGTTGTATTTTAAGTGGTAAGATTTCTGAGATTCATGTGGTTTACCTATCAACATCTTAGCCAGAAAGGACACACCTCCATCATTCCCAGTAGTCTTCATTCTTTCTTGTTTTTTTGTTTAAAGTTTATTTATTTATATTGAGAGGGAGAGAGAGGATAGGGGCAGAGAGAGGGAGAGAGACTCACAAGCAGACTCCACACTGTCAGTGCAGAGCCTAATGTGGGGCTGGATCCCACCAAAAGTCAGATACTCAACTAACAGAGCCACACCCTTCCTTGTTGATCTGAGTTTCTGTTCTGAAATTATTTTCCTTTAGCCTGAAGAATACCTTAATCGCATTTCTTGTCATTCAGGTCTGCTAGTGACAAATTCCTTTTTTAGTTATCAAAAAAGTTTTTTCATCCATTTTTTAAATGTTTATTTTTGAGAGAGAGAGAGACCGAGTGCAAGTGGAAGAGGGGCAGAGAATGAAGGAATCACAGAATCTGAAGCAAGCTCCAGGCTCTGAGCTGTCAGCACAGAGCCTGACTCAGGGCTCAAACTCACAAACCACGAGATCATGACCTGAGCTGAAGTTGGACACATAACCGACTGAGCCACCCAGTGCCCCAATTTCACCCATTTTTAATGGACATATTTACTGATGTAGAATTCTGGGTCTTTTCTTCTTCTTCTCCTTCTAGCATTCTAAAAATACTCCAGTATTTTCTGGTGTCCATTGTTCCTAATGAGAAGCCAGCCTTTGTTTGTAATGTCTTTCCCCCCACCCCTCAGCTTTTAAGATTTTTCTCCTTATATTTAGTTTTATATAATTATATATTTAGCAGTTTGACTATGTCAAACAAAAACAAATCTGTACTTAGACAAGGAGACTTTATTCATAAAAACTTTTGCATTAGGTAGGATGCTCCAACCTCAGGATCTGCAAATATCTCAAAACCATACAGAAAAAGACTTTTATAGAGGGGGTAAGTAGGGCCAGCAGGAACTGAAGCAGAGGTGAGCAGGTGGCAAGTAAAGGTGGATGTTTTACACATTAATAATTGCTAAACCGGGGCAATTAGTCAGTTAGGTGGCTCAGTCGGTTAGGTGTGCAACTTCAGCTCAAGTCATGATCTCATGGTTCATGAGTTCAAGCCCCACGTTCAGCTCAGTACTGACAGCCCAGAGCCTGGAGCCTGCTTCGGATTCTGTGTCTCCCTCTCTCTCTGCTCCTTTCCCACTCACATACTCTCTCTCAAAAAAAGTAAATAAACATTAAAAAAAATTGTTTTAAATTGCTAAACCTTAGTGGACCAGCCAAAGTTCAGTGGCCTGTGGGGAGGAGAGAAACCTGACTAAAGCTTTGTCAAGTCAGGTCAGCGGGTAAATTATGTAATTGAGAGCATGTGGTCAACTGTGATGTAGGTGTTTTTCTTTATATTTATGCTACTGGAGTTCGCTGAACTTGCTGGGTCCATAGTTTGATGTTTTTGCCAAAACTGAGAAATTTTCACTTGGTGTATTTTTGGATATCCCCCCCTTTCCTGGGAAATGTGTATTTCAACACTTGATGTTCTTTCACAGTTTACAGAGACTCAACTTGTTTTTGTTCATTGTATTTCTCTCGTCTTCAGATTAAATCATTTCTGCTGATCTCTCTTGAGTTCACTGACCCCTTCTTTTGCAGTTTCCCATATTCTGTTAAAACTATCCAGTGAAGTTTTCATTTCAGATATTGTTCTTTTTCATTTCTTAGATTTCCATCTGTTTTTTTAATGTTTTCCACTTCTCTGCTTAGAGTTTGAATCCTTTTACTCATTATAACTTTTCTTATGTCCTTGAACATATTTGTAAGTAGTTTTAAAGCCCCTTATCTGCTAATTCCAACATCTAAGTTATCTTGACCGCCATTTTTTGTTAATTATGGATTATACTGTTCCTCTTTTACATGTCTCATAATTTTTTATCCTGGACATTTTGTTTAGTAGGTCACAAGAGGTCTGCATTTTGTTGCTGTCCTTTAAAAGATGTTCTGGCCTGCGGTTAAATTACTGATAAATCATGTTGATCTCTTCAGGTTTTGTTTTATTCTTGATTAAGACAAGCTAATTTCTCTTTTGTGTTTCATCCCAGGATAGCATGGCCTTTTCTCAGTGTGGTCTGTATTGCTCAAGTGTGGCTTTTCTGGACCTCAACTAAATTCCTCAGGTACTCAAGAGAGGTCTCTCCTTGTTATCTGGACTGGACCTTAGCTACCCCAGCATGACATCTGACACCTGAGGTTAGCCTTCATCACTACAGCAATCACTCCTATCTCCTTTATGGAGCCCATATTAAGTACAGTGAATTATCCTAGATTTGAATGTTTGCTTTTTAGTTACTTGCAAGCAGTAGACATTCATTTTGAATGTGAATGATTCTAACAAAACTGGAAGGTACAAAATGAGGCTTTTCTGTAAGGCTTATAAGGTACCACAGAAAATCACCAAATATTTTAGAGTAGCAGAGGAGGTTGGCTAAAACTCAATTTAGTTTAGGTTTGTGGGTTGTTTTTGTTTTCTATCTTGTATGAGATAGTTGAATTGTGACTTGGTGATTTTTTTTTTAATTTACAGGAAACCTGTTTAAAGCAGTGATAATTGGAGGCATCTGTCTGGTGCAGTCAGTTAAGTGTCCAACTCTTGATCTCTTCATCTCTGCTCAGGGCATGATCTCAGTGAGTGGGGGCCAGCACCACGTTCTGTGCTGATGGTGCAGAGCCTGCTTGGGATTCTGTCTCTGCCCCTCCCCCACTTGTGCACGTTCTCTCAAATAAATAAAACTTTAGATAGATAGATAGACAGTGATAATTGATAGTTAAGACTATCAATTAATAGTTAAGACTATTGATAGTTAAGACTGAGGTTGGGGCTCCTGGCTGGTTTAGTCCATACAACCTGAGAATCTTGATCTCCAAGTTGTAAATTCCAGGCCCATCCTGGGTGTGGAGATTACTTTAAGCTCTTTTTATTAAAACAACAACAACAACAACAACAACGAAAGAAAGAAAGAAAAAGACTGAGGTTAAGAGCCTTATACAGACTTCTTAAGCTTTATATGGCTCATATGTTTAGCTCAATACAGGAAAGGTGACAGTACTGATTTGATAAATATGTAGATTTAATGCAATTCTATTTAAAATATTAGAATAAGATTTACTAAAACACGACAGAATAATAACACAACAGAAAGAATTGTTTTGAGAGGAGCTGGGTGGGCAGGGGGACCTTCCACTGTCAGGCAGCTCTGCTTTGGGAAGTCTCTGGGCTGCCGGCACAGAGCTACACTGAGACTCGCCCACCCGCAGGCATGCACTCGACCCCGTACGCTCAGGCAAGCACGCGTGCACCTGGCCCTCACATGCACGCAGGAACCCTGCCACCAAGCCGAAGAGGAAGGAGCAGCCCAATAACAGATGAGTGAGGTTGTCAGGCAAGTCTGCTCTTCAAAAGTGGAAACGATGCAGGGCAGGATAAATCTTCAGAGAAAAAAAACTCAAGGTGGCTAACCAAGAAACAAAAGACTTAACCTGCAGAAAACGGAGAAACTAAAAACCAGGAGAGTCCAGCCTCTGATGAAGAGGAGAGAGAAGCTCAGGCTGATTAAGATCATTACCACCATGTCTTTCAGGTCCCTGTCAACCTTGTACAATCCAGAGGAATATTTTTATCAACATTTTGCAAATGCAAATTTTTTAGTAGTAGCTCTAGAAACATTGTAAAGAAGGAGAGAATCCCATCTCATCCCACTTTTTAAAATATAAAAGCTTTTTGATCTTAAAGAAGTGAAATCATTTGCTAGTTGTTTATTTTTTGATACAACCTTAAAATAGTGGGATATTGACTATGGGAGGCTTTCATGCTCCTGGGTGCCATCTTAACATTCCATATATGCGATAGTTTTTATATTCTATAATACAAAGGATAGTAAATAGCAATTTGCAGCCAGTCGTACATTTAATATGTCTTGAACATTATAAATTACCTTTATTACTGGGTTGTTGTGGTAAAATAGTTTCCTAAAGAAAACCACTCCTTGAATTTGGCTCCCCCTGTCAGAATTTTGTGCACTCTGTAACATCTTGGTCCTGGTAGCCCAGTTTTCCTAGTACCTTTGTTAATGTGCTGTGCAAAATTGAAAAAATGAGCATGTAGTATATATAATATTAAATTGTAAGTTAATAAGACTTAACAATGTAACAGCATATGAACATTTGAAGATACTGGTACTTTTGTTTTAAATTTTTTTAATGTTTAACTTATTTCTTTTTTAAAAAAAATTTTTTAATGTTTTATTTATTTCTAGGAGAGAGAGAGACAGCATGAGCAAGGGAGGGTCAGAGAGAGAGGGAGTCACAGCCTCTGAAACAGGCTCCAGGCTCCGAGCTGTCAGTCAGCACAGAGCCCGACGCGGGGCTCGAACCCGCAAACCGCGAGATCATGACCCAAGCGAAAGTCGGATGCTTAACCGACTAAGCCACCCAGGCGCCCCTGAAGATGCTGGTACTTGATACACTGTTAAGAAACATTTGCCTCCAAATTTTAAGCTGGAAGGTCACTGGCATAACTTTTACAAAAGAATCATAACATGATTTTTTAGATTTTCAGTACATACAATATTAATAACTGTGCATAGAAGCACGTGGGTGGCTCAGTCGTTGAGCATCTCTTTTTTTTTAAGTTTATTTATTTATTTTGATGGGGGAGAGGCAGAGAGAGAAGGGGGGAGGGGGAGAGCGAGAGAGCGAGAGAGAGCGAGAGAGAGCAAGAGAGAGAGAGAGAGAGAGAGAGAGAGAATCCCAAGCAGGCTCCTTGCTGTTAACATGGAGCCCAACAAGGGGCTTGAACTCACAGAACTATGAGATTATGACCTGAGCCAAAACCAAGAGTTAGTCACTTAACCAACTGAGCCACCCAGGTGCCAGCTCAGGACATGATCTCAGGGTTGTGAGATCAAGCCTCAACTTGGGCTCTACACTGAACATGGAGGCTGTTTGGGATTCCCTCTCTCCCTTTCTCTTTGCCCCTTCCCCACTCACAGGCACACGAGTGCTCTCTCTCTTGCTTTCTCTCTCAAAACAAACATTTAAATAAATAAAATGTATAGAAAGAATTGTGTAAAAATTGAAATATCTGTATGATCCTCATGACAACCAATTAAGAACTCAATAATGAAAAAAAATTACTTTGAGGGGCACTTGACTGCCCCAGTCAGTAGAGCATACAACTGGGGGTTGTAAGTTGAGCCCCAAGTTGGGCCAAAAGTTTACTTTAAAAAAATTTTAAGGATTATTCTGAGTAAAATAAGAGATTTTTTAAAAATTCCCCCTGCCAGACCAAAATAATAATAATAATAATTAAACCACAGTAACTACCTAACTGAGCTACTGTTTTCAAATGTGGACCACCCCTTCTTTGACCCCATGAATCTGTCTTTCACATTGCAGCAAAAAAGAGTTTTGTGAGGCAGCATTTCCAGTGACTTCCCATTGCTATTAAGATAAAGCAGAGCTCTTCATCAGGGATTATAAGACCTTACACTGACACCTACCTACCTACCCCTCCATATTCATCTCCCATGAGATTATACCTCATTCAGCTCTAACCAAGAGCTTTTTAAAAATCCCCTTTTCCTGTTTTGCTCCCTTCTGCCATAGGGCCTTTGTCCTTCTGTATTATGTCCTTCTGTAATATGAATAATATCAAGTATTATTTTCTTGGGGAAGCCCTCTCTGACCTTCTGGTCTAGGCCGCATCCTACTCTTTTAGATATTCATAGTATTTGAACTCCCTCAAGTATAGATCCCAGTTGTAGTCCATAAATTGGCATTGGAAATTTTAAGTTTATTAATTAAAAGTATCTTTGTCTCTTCCAGGTAAATTGTCTCTTTTGGATAACTGTCTTCAGGAGAAAATTATCTTTTGGACTTCCTCCCCTTCTCTAAGGTGACATCTGGGTATTTAGGGTAGCTTAACATATCTTCTCCATCAGCCTTGAAGGAGCAGGAGGCAAATGGGCAGCAGCTGGGGACCAGTGGGTCAAAGAGGTCAAAGCAAGAGGTGGGAACTTCTAATTCTGAGGAGGGGGAGAGTCTGACATCTGAAGAAACTGAGGTAGGGGTGGCCCTAAAGGAACCTAAAGGAATAAGCCCAGTGTTTCTCCAGCCTCTTAGGGACCACATTTTGTTTTTTTCATTACTGATCACCAGTCTTACTCATCTTGCTTCATCATTTTCTAGATCAACCTCAGATGGTGCCAGAGATAATAGTATCTCCCAGGAATCTAGGTTCCTATCTCCACTGGGACCTCCTGTATCCCCTGGACACACACAAGGGCTCTCAAGGGTTCAGGAATAAAGTATCTTCCTAAGATTCCCACCTAGTGGTGAAACTACATGCCACTGTTCTGTAGTAAACACTTCTATGGACTCCTATTTCTCCTACCCCTTTCACTGGCTTTGTATGCTTTCATATTAACTTTTATATATAAAAGTTTATATATGTAACTTGTATTCAACTTTTAATGTTTATTTTTTTAATTTTATATGTGCTTTTATATTAACTTTTATATATTTTTATTTCATATTTTTAAAAACTATATAAACTATTTTAAATAAGTAAAATGTACATAATAAATATAAACAATAAATTTAAATATAATTATTTATGTATAATTTATTTAAACTATATAAACTAATTATTTAGGGGGCGCCTGGGTGGCTTAGTCGGTTAAGCGTCCGACTTTCGCTTAGGTCATGATCTCGCGGTTCGTGGGTTCGAGCCCCGCGTCGTGCTCTGTGCTGACTGCCAGCTCAGAGCCTGGAGCCTTTTTCAGTCTGTGACTCCCTCTCTCTCTGACCCTCCTCTGCTCACGCTGTCTCTCTCTCTCTCTCCTAGAAATAAATAAAACATTAAAAAAAAAACTAATTATTTAGTTTATATATAACTTATATATAAACTTTTAAACTATATACTTTTAATTGTATTTATGCTTTTATAATTAACATATTTATATATAATATATTAACATATATTAACATATAACATATATACAGTTTTAAAATTTTTTTTTGAGAGAGAGAGACAGAGTGTGAGTGGGGGAGGGGCAGAAAGAGAAGGGGTGAGACAGAATTTGAAGCAGCCTCCAGGCTCCATGCTGTCGGCACAGAGCCCAACATGGGGCTCAAACCCATGACCTGTGAGATCACGACCTGAGCTGAAGTCGGATGCTTAACCAACTGAGCCACCCAGGAGCCCCTGCTTTTTTATTTTAAATATTTTTTTCTATAAGAGAAAAATTATGGTCAAAACCTGTATATTTTTGGTTTCACGTTTGAAATTTTATTAAACTGGGAAGAAATGGTATCTGAGATTCAGGGGAGAGGAGTGACATGGATGCAGGGGTTGTTGCTGGGGAGCTGGTTATGTTGGGGAAGGAGTGGGCGTGAATGTGTTGAAGAAGAGGGAGGAGAACAGAGCTGTCAGATGGGAGCTTTTTTGTGAGGAATCAAAGGAAAAGGTGCCAGGTTTTTCCTGGGCTCAAAAACTGCCTTTTCAGGGAGGAGGAGGCTGATAAGGCAGAAAAAAGAGCATCACAGTTTTGGTGGGGAAGAGGCAGATCTCCCACTAATCATCTCCAGTTACGTTAGCCACCAGAGTTGTAAAACAATCAGGAGTTGGCCACAATCATCTGAGAGAGCCAGGCAGAATCTGGTTGTTCTTCTTTTTCTTTTTCTTGTTCTTGTTCTTGTTTGTTTGTTTACTTTGTGAGATCTCGCACAGAAACTGACACTGGGCTCAATCTCACAAACCATTAGATATTGACCTGCGCCAAAATCAAGAGTTGGCCACTTAACCTACTGACCAGGTTTCAGGGTGGAACACAGCACATAGAATATATCTGATACTTTCTTACCATGGAGAAAGGGGATGAGGCCCTCTAAGTCACCTACCCAAGATGTGGAATCAATCAGTTAATTAGTGAATGAACAAATAAATGCCATTGTGTAATTCAAGAAGTGATACAAATATAGCTTGAGCAAGAAAGGCCAAAAAAGCAAGTATAGTCCTCTAGCCCTGTTGGGACAAAAAGTCCTACCAGAGCTCTCCATCATCAGGGAATTCTTTCATACTGAAAAAGGGAGGGAAAGGGTCGAGGCTTTGTTTTTCTTGCCATTCACTTATTCAATGCAAACATTGATTGTCCATTATGTGCCAGATTCTATTTGAGAAATCAGGGTGTAAAACAATGACTAAAATAGATTTAAAAGATAATAAACACAGATCTTAGATTCTAGCAGAGAAGGCAGAAGTAAATTAGTAAAACACCTAGTATGTGAGATAGTGACAGATGCTAAAGGGACAATTGAAAGCAGAGGTTGTGATAGTGACAGTGACACGTGAGCTATCTACTGCTGCTGGACAAATTACCCCAGCACTCAGGAGGCTTAAAACAACAGTACATTTTATTACCATTCATGGTTCCTGTGGAAGCAGATGAGCCAGGTGCTTTTGACTTAGTCTCTCACAAGGCTGTAGTCAAGATGTCGGCCAGGGCCACAATCATCTGAGAGACCCAGGCAGAAGCTACTTGTTGTTTTTCTTTTTTTTGTTTTGTTTGTTTGTTTATTTACTTTGTGAGACTCAGCACCTGACACTGGGCTCAATCTCACAAACCATTAGATCGTGACCTGTGCCAAAATCAAGAGTTGGCCACTTAACCTACTGAGCCAGCCAGGTGACCATAAAGCTAGTTCTTCTTATGACTTACTCTCAGAAGTCACATAGCACCACTTATGTATTCCTTATCTCTTACTGCTTAACAAGTCACCCCAAAACTTAGTGGCTTAAAACAAAAACATTTAGTAGATTGGACTTAGAGTCAAAACTTGAGACAGGGCATAGTGGGAATGGTTTGTCTTTTCTCAGCCATGTCCTCAGCTGGGACATTTAAAGCCTGGGAATCTGAAATCATCTGAGCTAAAGGATCCACTTCCAGGGGACTCACTCAAATATCTGGCTAGGTTGCTTCCTCTCAGCCTGAGCTGCTGGTACATGGGCCTTTCCCCAGGGCTGCTTGAATGTCTTTAATATGGCAGTTGAATTCTCCAGAGCAAGCAATCCAAGAGAGAAAGACAAGTAAAAGCCAACCATTTATGACCTGGCCTCAAAAGTCACATAGTCTCATGGGGTGTCTGGGTGGCTCCATCAGTTAAGCGTCCAACTTCGGCTCAGGTCAAGACTTCACAGCTCCTGAGTTCAAGACCCACATTGGGTGCTGTACTGACAGCTCAAAGCCTGGAGCCTGCTTCAGATTCCGTGTCTCCCTCTTCCTGCCTGTCCCCCGCTCACTTCTGCACACTCTCAAAAATAAATAAATAAATAAAATAAAAAGAAGTCACGTAGTCTCACTTTTTGAATGTAGAATGGGAAGAGGAAAGAAGCAATATTTGTGTTTGTTTTACCATTTATTCAGCACAAATTTATCAATTGCCTGTTATGTACCAGGTTATATTTTAGGGGTACTTGGGAGTAGAGCAGTGACTGAAAACAGATCCCAAAGGTATCATTTTTTTAGAGGAGAATACAGAAAGTAAATTAAATATATATATACATATATATGTATGTATAAACATCTATAAAATATATGGTTGATGGGACACCTGTCTGGCTTAGTCAATAGAACATATGACTCTTGATCTGGGGTTGTGAGTCTGAGCCCTAGGTTGGGTGTAAATATTACTTTTAAATATAATTGGGGCGCCTGGGTGGCTTAGTCGGTTGAGCGTCCGACTTTCACTTAGGTCATGATCTCGCGGTTCGTGGGTTCGAGCCCCATGTCGGGCTCTGTGCTGACTGCCAGCTCAGAGCCTGGAGCCTGTTTCAGTCTGTGACTCCATCTCTCTGACCCTCCCCTGCTCATGCTGTCTCTCTCTCTGTCTCCTAGAAATAAATTTAAAAATAAATAAATAAATAAATAAATAAATAAATATAATGTATTTAAAAAGACATGAGGCGCCTGGGTGGCTCAGTCAGTTAAGCATCTGACTTCAGCTCAAGTCATGATCTCACAGCCCGTGGGTTTGAGCACCGCATCAGGCTCTGTGCTGACAGCTCAGAGACTGGAGCCTGCTTTGGATTCTGTGTCTCCCTCTCTCTCTGCTCCTTCCCTGGTCATTCTCTCTCTCTGTCTCTCAAAAATAAGCAAACATTAAAAAGTAATATATATGTATTATTATTCATATATATACATATACATATATTTTTTTATGTTGATGTGTGCTTAGAAGACACCTAAGGAGATTGCAGTATTTGGTAGGGTGATATCCAGTCCCAAGTTTCTTTTGCCTCATCCAGAACACTTTCTACAGGTGAAACTCCCGCCCTCTGTTCCCTCTCAAAGATCTTCACCTGTCCTTTATTTACCTGATTTTTTCCCTTCTTTCTTAAATTCTTTTTTTTTTATTTTTTATTTATTTCTGAGAGAGAGAGAGACAGCGTGAACAGGGGAGGATCAGAGAGAGAGACACACAGAATCTGAAGCAGACTCCAGGCTCCGAGCTGTCTGCACAGAGCCCGATGCGGGGCTCGAACCCACGAACCGTGAGATCATGACCTGAGCCGAAGTTGGACGCTTAACCGACTGAGCCACCCGGGCGCCCCCACTTAAATTCTTTAAAAAAAAATTTTTTTTTAATGTTTTATTTATTTCTGAGAGAGAGAAATAAGCATGAGCAGGGGAGGGTCAGAGAGGGAGGGAGACACAGAATCCAAAACAGGCTCCAAGCTCTGAGCTAGCTGTCAGCACAGAGCCCGACGTGGGGCTCGAACCCACGAACCATGAGATCATGACCTGAGCCGAAGTCGATGCTTAACCTACTGAGCCACCCAGGCTCCCCTCTTCTTCTTTAAATCCTATCAAAGCTACAAATAAAGTAATATTAGCCATGACCATTGTACTGCAGCACCCCTTAAATTGGACCTGATTTTAAACTGGCCTGAGTCCCCAAATCTTCTCACTTGGCCCCCAAAGTCTCTCAGTTCCTTATCAAAGGCCACAGGGAACCTTTGGCCTTTAGTTTCCCATGTGGCAGGAAGTTTTGACTCCTGTAAGGAATCCCTGTAGCTATCCAGGTCTGCTGAGTGGGACGACTGGCCTCAGCCTTTTAGTTGCCCTGGCCCTGGGAAGCCAGAATTCAATCCACATGGACAGAAGTGGGCCCTGACACCGAGGGTGACTGGAATTCAAGTGGATTCCCTGAGAGTCCCCAACACCTCCACTGATATTCTACCACACGAGGATGGATTCCACAGCCGTTTGTACTGACTTCTGCTCCTGCACAGCTCAACAGGGCAATGACACCTTCTTTAATTAAAAAGAAAATAGTAAAAATGTTTTTTTTTATTTTTATTTTTTTACAAATAGTTTATTGTCAAATTAGTTTCCACATAACACTCAGTGCTAATCCCCAAAGTGCCCTCCTCCATGCCCATCCCCCCCCCCCCACATCCATCAGTCCTCAGTTTTTGTCAGCATTCAAGAGTCTCTCATGGTTTGCCTCTCTCCCTTTCCCCCACCATTTCCGCCCTTCTTCTCCCCCTTGTTCCTCCGTCAAGTTCCTCCTAATCCTCCTATACGTGCAAACATATGATATTTGTCCTTCTCTGCCTGACTTATTTCGCTCAGCATAACACCCTCAAGGTCCATCCATGTTGCTACACATGGCCAGATTTCATTGTTTCTCATTGCCATGTAGTATTCCATGGTATAGATAAACCACATCTTCTTGATCCATTCATCTGTTGATGGACACTTAGGCTCTTTCCATGTTTTAGCTATTGTGGAGAGTGCTGCTATGAACATTGGGGTACATGTGCTCCTATGCCTCAGCATTTCTGTATCCCTTGGGTAAATTCCTAGCAGTGCTATTGCTGGGTCATAAGGGAGTTCTATTGTTAGTTTCCTGAGGAACCTCCACACTGTTTTCCAGAGGGGCTGTACCAGTTTACATTCCCACCAACAGTGTAGGAGGGTGCCCGTTTCTCCACATCCTCGCCAGCATCTAGAGTTCTCTGATTTGCTCATTTTAGCCACTCTGACTGGCGTGAGGTGGTATCTCAGTGTGGTTTTGATAGTAAAAATGTTTTTAAAGCTGTTACTTTTGTGTGACCACAAGAAGGTGCTGTTCCCCAACTCATGCACACTCAGTACACTCCGAATAAAGCAGTCTACTAAAAAGGTCTCTGGTTTCCTTTCAAACCCAAGGACACTTGAAAGTGACCTGGGACCCTCAAACTGGGATGTACTAAAGTCTTTGAGAAAAAGAAAGGAAAATAAATGTCTAAAGTGTTGCAACCAGTTAACCTGATTTATGTGTTCTCGTCTTCAGCTAACACTTCACAAGAAGGAGACCTCAGGTCCTAGTTGTGGGGCTGCCCTCACAAAAGGGATCATATTTAGCCCCCATATTCTTACGAACTAGAAACTTCTTGCTGGACACCTTTACCCCTAATGTCCAACCCCAAGAAAAGGGGCAAAGAGAGGCTGATGGTGTCCCTTCTCTGACCTGCTGCTAAGAAAGGTCTTTCCAATACTGTAAGACCCTGATTCACTCTCAGGAACAATACATACCAGCAGACACTCTTCCTGAAGGCTCTTGCCATGCCTGGCAAGACTTTGCTCTTTGTGAGTGTGGTCTCCAAAGTCCCAGAATATTCCAGGAAGCACCTCCCCAGTCACAGTATAATAAGTAGGCAGAGGCCAACTCTCATATACTGTCTGTGGGGCCCAGCACTTACTATTTTTATCTTCATACCTCCTCTTGTTAGGAAGGCTTCCAGTCAGGGTCACACCCTTTCTGGAGGGTCAGCTCTGATCATGCCTTTAGCAGCTTCTCCTACAGTGTATGAGAAGTACCATTGGTGGTTCAACATGGTGAGCCACACTGTTCTGAGCAAATATGATTTCCAACGGGTATGCAAGTACATCAGGAAGGTTTATAACTAGACGCTGGCCTGGAAGACTGAGGCACACATGATAGTGTCAGAAGCATTAGGTCTAGGAATGATTACAGACTGTTAGATGCTATCAAATATGGGGGGAAGGGGAACTAGTGACAGATTGGGTGGCTCAGTTGGTAGAGCATGCAACTCTTGAGTTTGAGCCCCATGTTGGGTATAGAGATTACTTGAAAAAAATCAATTTTGCTATCAGGTCTGAGTGAAGATTTAGATATATTTTCCAAGATGGGCATAATTAACAGAACTACGGAAGTAGATCTCAAGAGTCCAATTTTGGGAAAAAAAAAAAGAGTCCACTTTTGAGTTTCATTCTAGTAAAAACAAAATGCAGGGGCCCTAGATGGCTCAGTCGTTTAAGTGTCTGAGCCCCGCATCAGGTTCTGTGCTGACAGCTCAGAGCCTGGAGCCTGCTTCAGATTCTGTGTCCCTCTCTCACTCTGCCCCTTCCCCACTCAGGGAGGGGGGTGCACACTCTCTCTCAAGAATAAATAAATGTGGAAAAATAAATTCTTAAGGAAAAAAACAGATTTCCTAGCACAACTGAATCTTTGGTTTCAATTCATTACTGAACTTGGGCTGCACCTCAGCCCCTAGGTTCTGTAGGTCACCTTTGAATCCTGATAACAAATATCTCTGCGACTTAAGCGGATTCTATGCTGTTTTCCTACTTGTAATCAAAACGGTTGTAATGAACTGTAGAAATTATATTGATTCTGTGGATGATGGTGGTTTTGGTTGCCAGGAACTAGTTCTCAAAAAGATTTAATTCATATATGTTGTTCTCTGTAACCCCAGCACCTAGAACTGAATTTTTCTTTTTGCAGATATCTGACATATGTTAGCACAAAATGAAGTTACAACTCACCATCTCTTTTGCTTATTGTTGAAAACATAGAATGGAAATAGCTCAAAAGTAAAACCAAACCTAAGTTTTGATGAATTTATCTGTAGCTGAATTTATCTGAATTATTCTTTCAGATTAGAAGAAATGAATTAAAATTCTTATGTTTCACATATCAGATTTGTTCATTAAACAGGAAGATAAAAAGCAAAAGGAGTAAAGGGGCACCTGAGTGTCTCAGTCAGCCCGAGTCTTGATTTTGGCTCAGGTCATGATCTCACAGTTGTTAGATCGATCCCTGTGTGGGGCTTGGCTCCGAACATGAAGTTTGCTTGGAATTCTGTCTCTTCCACTGCCCCTCTCCCCTACTCATGCCCTCTCCCCCCAGTCATGTGTGCTCTCTTTCTCAAAATAAACAACTTTTTAAAAAGCAAATGTAGTAAAGAATCAACTTTTATCTACTAGAACTGGCAAATAAGTATTTTGGAAAGAATTTTGTTGAATGAAGTCCAAGAGGAGTATACCTAGGTGGTGCTGTTTGCTTTTGTACATTATAAACAGGAAGACAGAATTCAGAATTCATTTACATTTAAAAAATTTTTTTAATGTTTACTTATTTTTGAGAGAGAGAGAGAGCGCACAAGGGAGGGGCAGAGAGAGAGGGAGACACAGAATCTGAAGCAGGCTCCAGACTCTGAGCTGTCAGCACAGAGCCTGATGCAGGGCTCGAACTCATGAGCCGTGAGATCATGACCTTAGTCAGATGCTTAACTCACAAGCTGTGAGATCATGGCCTGAGCCAAAGTCAGATGCTTAACCGGCGGAGCCACCCAGCGCCCCTGTGCTAGTACATCTTTATCCTTCATGGACTCTGTCTGCTGGTGTGCTTTGCTTTTTTTCTCAGGGGGCTGGGCTTCTATACAACCCAGGCAACAGAGCAGAATGTATCTTCTCAGAGATCACACTTTCACATCTGCCCTGTTTAGGAAACTGGCCAGACTGAGATTAGAAAGAGGCAGTGGGAAGACTGGGAGACCAGCCCAATAGTTCAGGTTTCCTATAATTGGGATTTTAGAAAACATCTTGTCTAGTAGTCTTTCTCTCTCTGTCTCTCTCTCAGTTTAAAAGTATTACATGGACAGGGGTGCCTAGGTGGCTCAGTTGGCTGAGTCCAACTTCGGCTCAGGTCATGATCTCACAGTTCGTGGGTTTGAGCCCCGCATGGGCTCTGTGCTGACTGCCAGCTCAGAGCCTGGAGCCTGTTTCAGATTCTGTGTCTCCCTCTCTCTCTGACCCTCCCCTGCTCACACACACTCTCTCTCTCTCTCTCAGAAATAAATAAAACATTAAGAAAAAATTTTTTAAAGAATAAAAAAATAAAAGTATTACATGGACATAATCTTGTGATCATTCATAATCATATAGAGGAAAATACCAAAATCATCTCATAACTCCAATTCTCCTCTCTGCATAAAGGATAATCACCATTAATAGTTATATATGCTTCCAGTTTGCTTTCTATGCACCCATATCTGCATATCTATCTATCTATCTATCTATCTCAGTACACTTTGAATAAAGCAGATTATCCTCTATAATGTAATATGCCTCATCAAATCAGTTGAGGGTCTTAAGAACAATGCCAGGTTTCTTGAGAAGGAAGCAATTCTTCCTTAAAATTGCAACATAGGACTGCCTGGGTAGCTCAGTAGGTTAGGCATCTGACTTCAGCCCAGGTCAGGGTCTCACGGTTCTTGGGCTTGACGCCCACATCGGGTGACCTTAGGCCCCACTTTGGGTGAGCTTGAGCCCCACTTCAGGTAAAACACGAGCCTTGCTTTGGGTGAGCCCTCCTCTCTCTCTCTCTCTCTCTCCCTCTCTCTCTGTCCCTCACTCACTTGTGACCTCTCTCAAAAAAAAAAAAAAATTGCAACTTAGAAACCCTGCCTGAGCTTCTAGCATGCATATCTGAGACTCAAGACTGTAACACTGACTCATCCCTGAATTTCTAGACTTCTGGCATGCTCTATAAGTTTCAAACTTGCCACCCATCATCTCCTATTGTTTTTATTTCTCTAGAGAACACTGACTAATACAAATTTTGGTCTTGAGTATGGTTCTAGAGGAACACAATCTGTTTTTTTCAATAAATTTTTAAACATTTTTATTTATTTTTGAGAGAGAGAGACAGGGTTCATGCTGGGGAGGAGCAGAGAAAGAGAGACACAGAATCTCTGTCAACATAGAGCCTGATGGTGGGGCTTGAACTCACAAACTGTGAGATCATGAGCTGAGCCAAAGTCAGACATTTAACCGACTCAGACACCCACGAGCCCCTACAGGAACACAATCTTAAAGTTGAACTTCTAGAATTGGTTCTGGGATTTCTAGAATTGATTCTTTAATTTGGTAACATTTAAAGGCACCATTAACTCTATTTTCAGTAGTAAAAAGAACATTTATAATCCATAGCATGATGTGGCAATAGAGACAAACAAGCATTACCTCTGAATATTCCTAACCACTATTAATATTATGCAAGGTCCTGGGTGACTATGTATTCGATACCTTAAGTACATTTTGTCTGGGTGCCTGGGTGGCTCAGTCAGTTGAGTGTTCAACTCTTGATTTTGGCTCAGGTCATGATCTCATAGTTTGTGAGTTTGAGCCCCATATCAGGCCCTGTGCTGACAGTGTGGAGCCTGACTGGGATTCTGTCTCCCACTCTCTCTGCCTTTCTCTCACTCTCTCTCTCTATGTTTTTTTAAACATTTAAAAAAAGAGAACATTTTGTTAAACTAACAAGTATGATGAGATTGGCTGCTTACTCCCAATTGCACTGGACAGAGTGAGGAAAGGAAAGGAAGAGCTCAGGGATTTGAAATCCCAGCTTGAGTGCTGAATAAATTACTTGAAGCTTTCTATGTCCTGAAAAAACCTTATCTTATCTCCTGTAGCTGCAGAGCTGAGATTGCTGAAAAACAAACCTAGAGTTTCATCCTAAAATGGCTGAATTATAGCACAAATGGAATTCCCAGTCTCACAAGGTGTCTACTGTTAAAGCATCAATTGGAAAGGAATGGGATCCTGAAAGCTGGAATGGAGACATATAGGAATATCCTGATAAAATGGAACATAACCCCTAAATCTTGATGAGTCTTTTGTCAAAAGTAGCCACTCCATCTACACTTAACATTAATACTACTTTGCCTGAAGAACTTGTAATGGCTTCCTTTGAAGTACTGTAGTTGCCTTACAAGAAAATGCTGATTCTCTTCAAGACCAACCCTTACCACTTGTCTGCTTCTAGACCTATAACTGGACTCACGTTCTATCAAGCCTCTAAAGATGAGCTGTGACTCATGGAGTGTAACACACTCCAAAAGAATTACATTATTTTTCCAATGTATACAGGCAGAAATCCAGAGTATATTAAGATAATATATATAATAATAAATATAATATAATAGGATAGGATAATGGTGGAAGTTTAGATCAGCTAAATTTATTGATATGGGCCCACTAAGCAAAGATTCCAAATTAAATGTTGCAGCTCAAGGGGTTAAAAATGTCTCTAATGGTTGTTTAGATCAAAATTGTAGCATATATTAAATGAGATTGAAATACTGGAACTTTCTTGGTATTCTTATAGGAAGGTATCCAAAGGCCTTGGGAGACTGGGGTGTTAGAGAACACTTATTATTTAAGTCCTGCTCACCCACCGTAGGAGCATACAGAAGATACACCTTTCATTATGGGAAATAAATTTGTGTGAAGGAGCTCCAGCATCCTTGAAGATCTCTGTGCTCACTCCTCTCTCTAGGTTGGAAATTACAATAGGAAGTGCTGCCACTAAATTGGGAAACCCAAAAGCAATGGGAGTATTGGATCCCCAAGGAGCCAAGGGTCAAGTGGTGGTACTTAATCACCCAAGGCAAGGTAGGCATGGTTGCTATAATGGACAACAGAGTCAAAGCAGTAATTAAAATAGTCTTTTTTAAAAATTTAATTTTAAATGTTTATTTATTTTTGCGAGACAGAGCATGAGCAGGGGAGGAGCAAAGAGAGAGGGAGACACAGAATCTGAAGCAGGATCCAGGCTCTGAGCTGTCAGCACAGCTGACAAACCCACAAACAATGAGATTATGACCAGAGCCAAAGTCAATGCTTAACTGACTGAACCACCCAAGTGCCTCTAAAATAGTCTGATTTGCAGAGACTTAAATAATTAAATAGTTGATCGTGGTGTCACTACACATGAAATAGATGGGCAATCTATTAAACTCTTACTTGATCCTGTATAAGTGGAGCTGTTCTAGATTAAATGAACAAAAGCCTAACTTAAATTTTTAAAAAGTAGAGTCAAGATTCCTCAAACAATCCCCCAGACTTGAGCCAGTTTACAGACTCAGAACCTGTTGAATGAATGAAAAGCCAGGTCCCCTTGAGGAAGGACCATGGTAAAACTCAGGATACTGTTCAAACTTTATACTGTTAACCTTTCAGCCAGCCTTTCCCAAAGAGACCAATGGCCTATCACCAGGGTAACTATGCACTGGGGAAAAGGAAGTAATCAGACTATTTGGATTACTGGACACTGGCTCTAAACTTGAAATGATTCCAAGAGACCTCATATTCCAAGGGACCCCAAATGTTGCTGTGGTCTATTAGCCACAGTAGGGGCTAATGAAGGCCAGGTGATTTGGGGGGCAGTTATTTACTTATTCATTCATTCATTCATTCATTCATTCATTCATTTATTTTTAAATAATTTATTGTCAAGTTAGCTAACATACAGAGTATACAGTTTGCTCTTGGCTTTGCTAGTGATTCCCATGACTCATCACTTACATACAACACCCAGTGCTCATTCCAACAAGTGCAGGTGATTTTTTTTAAGTTTTTATTTTAATTCCAGTTAGTAAACATACAGCATTATATTAGTTTCAGGTGTACCATATGATGATTCAACACTTCCATACATTACCTGGTGCTCATCATGACACGTGCACTCCATAATCCCCATCACATCTTTAACCCATCCTCCCACCCACCTCCTCTCTGGTAATCACCAGTTTGCTCTCAGTTTGTTCTCTATAGTTAAGAGTCTGTTTCTTGGTTTGTCTCTCTCTCTTTTCTTCCCTTTGCTGGTTTGTTTTGTTTTTCAATGATTACACATAGGAGTGAAATCATATGGTATTTGTCTTTCTTTGACTGGCTTAATTTGTTTAGCATTATACTCCTAGGTCTACTCATGTTGTTGAAAATGGCAAGACTTCATTCTTTCTATGGCTGAATAATATTCCATTGTATATATACATACACATCTTCATCAGTCAGTGGACATTTTGGCTGCTCCCATATCTTGGATATTGTAAATAATGCTGCTATAAACATAAGAGTGCACATATCCCTTTGAATTAGTGTTGTGTATTCTTTGGTTAAATACACAGTAGTGTAATTGCTGGGTCTTAGGGTAGTTCTATTTTGAACTTTTTGAGGAACCTCCATACTGTTTTCCACAGTGGCTGTACCAGTTTGTATTCCCAGCAACAGTTGCAAGAGGATTTCTTTTTCTCTACATCCTTGTCAACACCTGTTGTTTCTTGTGAGAGATCAGATATTAATGGGGTTTTAGCTCAGGTTCATCTACCAGTGTGGGTCACCAAACCCATGTTGTGGTTATTTTCTCATTCCTAGAATTCCTGATTGGAACAGACATACTCAGCCACTGGCAGATTTCCTACGTTGGTTCCTAGACCTGTGGAGTGAGGGCCATTATGGTAGGAAAGGTAAGTGGAAGCCACAAGAATTGTCTCTATCTAGCAAAATGAAAACCAAAAGCAATGCTGCATTTCTGAAGGTATTGCAAGGATTAATTCCACCATCAAGGACCTGAAGCATGCAAGGATGATGATTTCCACTACATCCCATTCAATTTGCCTATTTGGCCTATGCAGAAAATATTATGCATCTTGAATAATGATAATGGATTATCACAAACTTAACCAAAAGTTGACTCAAGTTGCAACTGCTGTATCAGATATGACTTCATTGCTTCAACAAATTAATAAGTACATCCTTGTTACCTGGTATGCAGCTATTAATCTGGTAAATGTTTTTTCCCCTCAATATCTATTAGAAAAGACCACAAGAAACAGTTTGCTTTCATCTAGCAAAGCCAACAATATAACTTGACTGTCTTCCCTCAGGGGCATGATAACTCTCCCGCCCTCATAATAGTCCACATGGACCATGATTGCCTTTCCCTTCCACAAGACATCACAGTGTTCCAAAAAACTGACATTAGGATGACTGGACCTGGGGAGCAAGAAGGAGCAACTACCCTAGACTTATTGATAAGACATTTGCATGTCAGAGGGTGGGAAAAAAATCCAGCAAAAATTCAGGGCCTTCGACCTCAGTGAAATTTCTAGGAGTTCAGTGATGTGTGGCATGTCATTATATCTCTTCCAAAGTGGAGAATAAGTTGTTGCATCTGGCCCCTCGTACATCTTAAAAAGAGGCACAACACCTACGAGACTCTGGATTTCAGACACATTTACCAAATTTTTAGACCACTTACCAAATAACCTGAAAGCTACTGGTCTTGAGTGGGGACTAGACAAGAGAAGCCTTTGCAATAGATCCAGGCTGCTGTGCAAGCTGCTCAGCCACTTAGGTCATATGATCTAGGAGACCCAGTGTCAATTGCTGATAGAGATGCTGTTGGGAGCCTTTGCCAGGCCTTTATAGGTGAATTGCAGGGCAGAACCTTAGGATTTTGGAGCAAAGCCATACCTTCCACTGTGGATAACTTCTCATTTTGAGAAACACCCTTTTGCCTGCTACTAAGCCTTAGCAGAGGGTGAACACATAATCATGGGTCACCAAGTTACCATGCACCTGAGCTGCCCATCACAAACTGGGTATATTCTGACCCCAAGTCATAAAGTTACACACTCCATCAGCAAATGAATGTAGCATATATGAGATTTGACTTGCACAGACTCTGAAGGCACTAAAATTACAAAAGAAAGTAGCCCAAATGCCCTTGGCCCCCATTCCTGCTAAATTACCTTCTATCTCCCAATGTGTACTTATGGATTCATGGGGAGTTCCCTACAATCAGCTGACTGAGGAAGAGAAAACTCAGGCCTGGTTTGTTTTTGCACAATGTGTTGGTACCACCCCAAAAGTGGACAGCTGCAGCACTATAGCCCCTTTCTGGGATATCCTTGAAGGACTGTACTGAAGGGAAATCCTCCAGTGAGCAGAACTTTGAGTAGTGCATCTGGTTGTTCGTTTGCTTAGGAGGAGAAATGACCAGATGTGCAATTATATACCAGTTCATGAAATGTGGCCAATGATTTGGCTAGGTGGTCAGCGACTAGGAAGGAACATGATTAAAAAGTTGGTGTCAGGGCACCTGGGTGGCTCAGTCGGTTAAGCGTCCGACTTTGGCTTAGGTCATGCTCTCATGGTTCATGGGTTCTAGCCCCATGTCAGGCTCTCTGCTGACAACTAGCTCAGAGCCTGGAACCTGCTTCAGATTCTGTATCTCCCTCTCTCTCTCTGACCCTCCCCTGCTCACACTGCCTCTCTCTCTCTCAGAAATAAGTAAAACATTAAAAAAAGAAAAAAAGAAAGTTGGTGTCAAGAAAGTCTAAGGAAAGGGGTGCCTGGGTGCCTCAGTTGGTTAAGTGTCCAACTTTGGCTCAGGTCATGGTCTCACAGTTCATGAATTTGAGCCCCACATCAGGGTCTCTGCTGTCAGTGCAGAGCTGCTTTGGATCCTCTGTCTCCCTCTCTCTCTCTCTATGCCCCTCCCCTACTCACACTCTTTCTCTCTTGCTCAAAAATAAACAAACAAACAAAAAAAGAAGATCTAAGGAAGAAGTAAGTGGATTCACTTCTCTAAAAGGGTGAAAAACAAAGATACATGTTTCCCATGTGAATGGTAACCAAAGGGTAACCTCAGCAGAGGAGGATTTTAACAATCAAGTGAATATGGTGACCTTTCTGTGGACCAGTCAGTCTCTTCCCCACCTGCTCCTGTTATTGCCCAATAGGCTCATGAAGTAAATAGCTATGGTGGCAGAGATGAAGGTCATGCATGGGCTCAGCAACATTCACCAAGGCTGACTTGTTTATAGCCACCACTGGAGTGCCCAATCTGCCAGCAGCAGAGACCAACACTGAGTCCCCAATATGGCACCATTTCTAGTGGCAGGTTGATTGCATTGCACCACTTCTATTGTGGAAACAGCAGTATTTTGTTCTTACTGGAATAAACTATTCTGGATATAGATTTGCTTTCCCTGCATACAGTGCTTCTGCCAAAGCTATCATCCATGTATTTATAGAACACTATCTACCATCACGGTATTTCACACAGTATTGCTCCTGATCAGGGAACTTACTAAACAGCAAATGAAGTGTGGTAATGGGTGAAAGCTCATGGACTTGCCATTTTCCACCCCAACCTTAAAGCAGCTGTTTTCACAGAATAGTGGAATTGCCTTTTGAAAATTCAATTACAATGCCACCTAGATGGCAATACTTGCAGGGCTGGGGCAAGGTTTCCAGGAGGCTGCACATGTTCTAAATCAGCACAAACAATATCATGTTGTTTCTCCCGTAGCTAGAAATCAGGGGTTGGAAATGAGAGTGGCATCACTCACTATTATCCCTAGTGACCCACCAGCAGAATTAAAAAGAAAAATTTTTTCAATGTTTATTTTTGAGAGACAGAGCATGAACAGGGGAGAGGCAGAGAGAGAGGGAGACACAGAATCCAAAGCAGGGTCCAGGCTCCAAGCTGTCAGCACAGAGCCCGACATGGAGCTTGAATCCATGACCTGCAAGATCATGACCTGAGCCCAAGTTGGATGATTAACCAACTGAGCCACCCAGGCACTCCTCACTAGCAGAATTTTTATCCCATCCCCATGACCTCATGCTCTTCTCTGCTAGAGGTCTTAGTTCTAAAAGGAAGAAACCTTCTGCCAGGAGACACAATAATAATTCCATTGAACTAGAACTTAAGATTGCCAGCTGGCCATTTTGGGCTCCTTATGCCTCTGAATCAACAAGTAAAAAAGGGAGTTATTGTGCTGGCTGGGTGATTAGTTCTGATTACCAAGGAGAAATTGTACTGCTGCTCCACAGTGAAAGTAAGGAAAAGTGTGTGTGGAATATAGGAGATTTCTTAGGGCATGTAAAAGGATAATTTTTTTTCTTTACTCACACTTCTGACACCAAATGTGTGGATTTTCCATACAAAGCAATTCTGACAATAACTACCCAGAGTTAGGCCAGACCCCACAGGTTAAAACTCAGTCACACAAGATTCCCTCTTCTTCACCTTCAGATGCCAATTTTAAGTCCCAAATTGTCACCTGTTTTTTTGACCAACTGGATATAAATCAAGTAGGATTCCCAAACACCCTCCTCAGTTTTGATAATTTGCTAGAACAATTCACAGAACTTAAGAAAATGGGTTACTTACTATTGCTGGTTTATTTTAAGGGAAACAACACAGGAACAGTCAAAGATAGGTTTCTTGAAGAAGAAGCACTTCTCCTCAATACCACAATATATGCCGTTTCTAGCCTCCTGTCCTGCAAAATTAAAATTCAAGACTGCAACATCAATTCTTACCTGAATTTGCAGCCTGCCAGCCTATCCTACAGATTTTATACTCGCCAGCCCCCACAATTATGTGTCAATTCAGTAAAATAAATCTCTCTCTCATTCTTAATATATATAATATACTGATTAATACATTTAAAAAGTTAATGAATGATACACTCATGTTCGTACAAGTATTACCCACAATAGCCAAAAAATGGAAACAACCTAATGTTTATCAACAGATAAATGGATAAATAAAATATGATATATACATATAATGAGATATCATTTAGCCTTAAAAAGGAAGGAAATCAGGTGCACCTAGGTGGCTCAGTTGGTTAAGCATCCGACTCAAGCTCAGGTCAGGATTTTGTGGTTAGTGAGTTCGAGCTCCACATCAGCCTCTGTGCTGACAGCTCAGAGCCTGGTTTGGATTCTGTGTCTCCTTCTCTCTCTCTCTGCCCCTTCCCCACTCACACTCTGTCTTTCTCTCTCAAAACTAAACATTAAAAGAAGGAGGAGAAGGAGGAGGAGGAGGAAACCTAGTCATATGCTACAACATGGATGAATCTTGAGGACAATAAGCTAAATGAAATAAGCCAGTCACGAAAGAACAAATACTGTATGATTCCACTGATGAGATATATAGATCAGTCAAACTCAGAGAGATAAGTAGAATGGTGGTTGTCAAGGGGCTTGGGTGAAGGGTGTTATTGGTTCATGGGTATAGAGTTTCAGTTTGGAAAGATGAAAAAATCCTGGATGGTGTGATGGCTGCACAACAATGCAAATATACTTAATGCCATTGAACTGTACACTTAAATATGTTTAAAATGGCAAGCTTTATGTTAATTGTGTGTACAACAATTTTTAGTAAAGGGAAAATTTAAGGAATTAAAAATTAATTTACACATCCTTTGTGTCATCCCCCTTGGAGCTTTATTCTTGGCAATTGAATCTGCTCTTGGATTTGTCAGAGGATATTTTGGGGCAGGAGGTGTTTTCTAGGGCAACAAAATGGTTCATACTGGCAACCTTACTCATGCAGCACCATCTCCATATGTAAGTGTCTTCCAATTCATGTTTTTTGGTTCTATTTAAAACCATGGACACATGAAGAGCATTTTTCTTAGTTATACCACTAAATACAGGCCAATCTTAAATAAAAAGATTGAAATGACCATAGTTCATATATTTACACTTTCTTGGTTATAGTCTCTGAGGCACTGTGTTAGTCTAGGCCCAGTAAGGAGACTGAAATCACAATGTAGGTTAAACAGTGAAAGTTTAATATAAAACATTATTAAACTCTGATTGACATGTGACTAGAAAACATAAACCATGGCTAAAAGGAAGATAAACTTGGAATGGGACCCTTCCCCAAATCTGGAGTTCAGACCTCATTAGAGAAGATGCAGTTCAGCCTAAGCTGGGTATCAGAGATTCAGAGATATCAGGGATATCCAGTAGACTGTGTAACAGAGAAAGAACCTTGCTAGATCCCCCACCCCAGGCCAGTCTGTGTCAAAGGTCTGCAGTCAGTGTGCAAGCTGGAAGCAGTCCTCCAGAGGGCAGGTGGGGCATAGGTATAATCCCACAAGAGATATGAGTGTGCAGGAATGGTCAGGAGTGCAGGTGGGTCATGTGCAGGCCTGCAGAGAGAGTGGTGGCTGGACAAAACTGCTTGTGGTGCAGGTGAGGAACTGGGCCACTGGTGGAGGCAGGAAGGCTTCTGGGCAGTTTTGAGTGTCAAGCAAGAAGATTATTGCTAGATCAGGTCATAACTGCAAGGTTGCTAAGGAAATGCACACTCTGGGCATGTGACTGGGCAGAGATCCACCCAGTGTTCTCATTGACCCAACATGTAGCAGCTGGAAACAGCATGAGAGTCCCTTCTTCCTGCAAAAGCACCCCCCACTGGACCCTGTGCTCTCTACTGAAAATGCTTAACATTGTGGTCACTATAAATGAGAGACACTTGAAGGAAATCTGTCCAGTATCACAAAGCGTATTACTGAAGGATTAATTTGGAGCTAGGAGGCAATAAATGGTAACTGTCACAGGTGCTTTATCCCTCAGAGTCTCTCATTCAGTCATGTTCTGATGCTCCCTCCATAATCCTTTCTAATTTCTGCATTAGGCATGGCTGCTCTCCTACAAAATTACTTTTTAATGATGTCTGAGTTCATTGCTCTGCTAAAATAACAATGACTAAATCATATGTCTTTTCATATTTGAAAATTAAATGGTCTAATCTATAATTCTTATTTTACATGAAATATAACCACAAGAGCAGTAAAGTCAAAGAATACTTTAAGTGTATTGATATCAGTGATTAATTAGAGCTGTCAAAATACTGTTTTCTTATTTGCATATCTATGTCTGCTTACCAAAATAATGCTAGTAATAAGTGCAGTCAAGTCTTTCTCTGGCAACCTGCCTGTTGTCAGTGCTATCCATTAGCCTTTTACTCTCCTGCTTATACACTTATTCCCAGAAACTCAAGAAGCTCCCTCTCTAGAAGCCAGGGGCTTTTGGTACTGAATTCCCTCTGGCAAAAGGTCTTCAATGTAAATACTCCATTCTCTTTCCCTGATGCCTCAAATTGATGAGTCCCAAACAAGAAAGATGATGGAGACATCAATTTAATGTTTTTGGGAGAGAGAGAGAATTTTTAAGTATACTCCGTGCTTGGTGCAGACCCTGATGTAGGGCTTGATCTCATGACCCTGAAATCATGACCTATGCTGAAATGAAGAGTTGAGCACTCAACCAACTGAGCCACCCAGGTGCCCTGACATCAATTTTAAGTCCCACCTAAGCCCCATAGGGAATTAGGAGATTAGAAATAACCTGTTTGTGAGCATTTTAAATTATCTTAATTTGCTAATACTCAGTGCTGGCAAGAGAATGGGAACACAGGACTCTCAAGACCACCTCTGCCATGATAAATTTGGCAACAACCCTCATGTAAAATGAGCACATCCTCTCACTCGGATATTCCACTTCTAGCAATTTATCCTGGCCACATACTCTCCCAATTCAAAACTGGTGTTTGCAAAAGGATGAGACTCAAATGTAATTTCTAATAGTCAAAAGAAGGAATGAAGGAAGGGAGGGAGGGAGGGAGGGAGGAAGGGAGAAAGGAAAGAAATTGTCTACATCTACATCACTAGGAAACCAGCTAACTGTATTTCTTAGAAGCCCAAGGACAAACTATACAAACTAAACTTTTAATATGAAAAATGTCAAGTATACAAAATAGAACAATAGTATAATGAATCCATGTTTAACCATCATGCACCTTCAAAACTTATCATTTGGCAATGTAATCGAACCAATGTGAGTACCTGACTTGGTGAATTGGAAACTGCACCACGCTGAGTTGTTATACAAAGAAAAGTTTATTTGCAGTGAAGAGCCAAAAATTAAGTCCTCCATTAAGAGAAACCTTGGGCTGCATGTAGCCCCAGTCCCAGTCCCAGGAAAAGCCTCAAAGACTGTTCAAGGCTAATGCCATCCTCAGACTGCCCTCAGTTCAGCTAATCAAAAAGTAAAAAGAAACATTCCTATGGTCTGAGTCAAGGCTGGGAACTGCAGATACAAACTAGCCAATTTCTCACCACTTGTCTGAAACGCACGTGGGCCCTTTGAACTCACTTCACAATTGGTCATTTTCAAAGGATTCTCAAAAGTCATGATTGGGTCCCACCAAAAGTAATGAACACCTCATAGATACTGAATGGTCAAAGCTGTAATTGTAATTGGTGCTTATGTGATGATGCTACATGTACTGTAACACCCCCATCCCTTACTCCTTAAAAACCCTGTTCGCTATTGTTCTTCGCTTCACCTTGCTGCCATGACACCGGTAGGCTGGTGAGCCCCTGCTCGAGCTTGTAATAAAGACCCTTCTGTACTTGCATCGGTGCAGGCTCCTTGGAGGTCTCTGGGACTCGCGATTCCGGCACAACAGCAGCAAATAAGGAGATCACGGGAAATGATTTCCAAAGCCATGACCCCCCCTTTGAAGCAAGAGTGGATAGGTTCCTTTTATGTAGGGTTAGGGTTAATATTTATAAAAGCCTTGTCATCGTATGTAGAGGTGGGAATAAGGACCTTAGGCATGCACCTTAAGGTAACATTCCTATACACACATTGTATGTTATGTAAATGAGGCTGGTGCTCCTCCTTGGAGATTTTAATATTACAACGAGGTAAAAGGTAGTTGTTGGTCATCCTGGAGGTCACTCCATCATCCATCTGCACAGGTGTGAGTCAGGGGTTATACTCAAACTGGTCTGGGTGGTCTGGGCCGGCTGGAAGTCTCATCAGGGCATTCGGCTATCACTCCAGGGAAGGTTTCATTTTCCACCTGCCTGAGTTGAGAGATAAGCTGGAAAGAAGAGTTTAACAAAAACTGTGGAACAAGGGTAGGTGAGTACAAGCAGGTGGGCAGTACGAGAAATAAGCCCACGGACCCAATCAAAGGAGGGTCAAGAGACACAGAGCACAGTGAAGCAAGGCTTTAGTCAACGTTCTTTCAGGAGTGGGTGTCTGATGGACTGGCACACCTGGGGCAGTTACAGTAGGCAGTTTATCTCCTAGCATGTAAGTCCCTCCCCTGGTTCCTCATTGGCTGAGTACTACAGAGGTTACAGCATTACCTGACGTTGCCTTTGCCCATGTAAAGCCGAAAAGTAGTCTGATTGGAACAAATGTACATTTCCTGAGGTGATGGAGACTTTCAGTCCCTCCTTTGTTTTTTGGTGCATGCTCATTGCAAAGCCCACAAAAATAAGCCAGCAAAAATAAGCCCGCAAAAGGGAGAGGGGAAGAAGAACCAGGAAGTGAAGTGTCCAAGAGTTTGGGATTCCATTTTGTGAGGGGGGGGAGAAGCGGGGAGGGGGAGACAGGGATGGTGTCATACATCTTTCCAATAGGTTGTAAACCTACTATTAACTAGACAGCACAGCTTTTATTTGGTATTTCTGAAAACAAATCATCTCCCTTACACTTCTCACAGAAGTGAAGGTTGGGTCTTGGGGTCTAGCTGGTGACAGCTAATCTTGTTTCATCTATTCTTCTCTCACCTCTTCTTTCTTTAGAAAGAAAAGTTGTTTCTTTGAAACAAACAGCAAATTACACCATTATATTGTTTTAGCTATGAATAATATGTATCTCCACAGATAAAGACCTTTAAAAACACATAATAACATTGACATTATCACACCTAACAAAAATTACAAGAATTTCTTAGCATCATCTAAAACCCAGTTTATAGTTTCCAGTTGTCCAAAAAAAATGTGGGTTTTTAAAATAGAAATATATTTGACATATTTTGAAGGTGTACTGCATGTTGATTTGAAACATTTATTATTGCATTATGATTGCCAATGTAGTGTTAGCTAGCAGGTCTATCACCTCACATAATTATTATTTCTTTTATGGTGATTGGAATAATTAAGATCTAGTCTCTTAGCAAGCTTGATGTTTATAATACAATATTGTTATCTATAATCACTATCCTGTGCATTGGATCTCCAAGACTTATTTATCAGGTTTACACCCTTCAGCAACATCTCTCCTATTCTCCACCCTCCAGGCCTTGCTAACTGATAGAATAGGCAATTAGCTAGGTAAGAACAGGGAACAACTGCTTTACAACTAAAAAAAAAAAAAAAAAAAAAAAAAGCAGAAACCAAGTTCCAAATGGCCAGGAAAGACCCTGGAGGGTATATATGCATTCTTCCCTATAACAGGCTTCCCTACAGTAACCTATAGCTTCATTATGATACATTTACATTGCAGTTTTAACTCCCCACCTCTACGGGGGATGGCTGCCATGGCAGTTCCAACAAGGGCCACACAGGGCCAAAAACCCCCTTGAGAGCTTAGTTCTGTATTCTTTCTTGGCTGAACTCGACAACTGAGGTTGGTGCAGAGGCAGGGAAGGGATCCACAGATGACAGGAACCACCATTTAATCGTTCCTACATGTTAAGCATTTTTTAGATTCCTTATTGTAAGTGATACCATACAGAATTTGTCTTTCTCTGACTTACCTCACTCAGTATCATGTCCTCAAGGGCCATCCATGTTGTCACAGTGCAGGATTTCCTTCTTTCTCATGGATGGAAAATATTTCACTGCATATATATCACATCTTCTTTACCTATTCATCACTGATGGACATTTAGGTTGTTTCAGTATTTGGCAATTCTGAGTAATGTTACAATATTCATGGAAGTGCATATATATTGCTTCAGTATCCTCTTTTCATTTTCTTTGGTTATATACCAGAAGTGGAATTGCTGCATCATATGGTAGTTCTATTTTTAATTTTTCAAGGAACCTCCATAATACTTTTTATAGTGGCTATGCTAATTTACATTCCTACCAACAGTAAGTAGCGACTCCTTTTTCTCCATATCCTCACCAAGTTATTTCCTGTCTCCCTGATGATAGGTGTGAGGTGATAGCTACTTGTGGCTTTGATTTACATTTCCCTGATGATTAGTGATGTCGATCAGCTTTTCCTGTACCTCGTGGCCATTTGGATGTCTTCTTTGGAAAACTGTCTATTTAATTCCTCTGCCTCCCCCCCCCCATTTTAAAAAACTGTATTGATTTTTGTTAATGAGTTCTGAATTCTTTATATATTTCAGATATTTACCGCTTATCCAGTATATGGTTTGCAAATATTTTCTTCCATTCTATAGAATGCCTTTTCTTTGTGTTGTTTCTACTGCTTTGCAGAAAAGTGTTTAAGTTCGATGGAGTCCCACTTACCGATTTTTGCTTTTGTTGATGGAATCAAGGTTTTCTATTACTTGAAACCAAAAGCACTGTAACTGATAAGTTCTCACTGTACTTATTCATACTTCTGCTATGTTATTTATTGCTCTTCATCAAAACTGAGCTTATCCTCCCAACTGGACTATTAGTTCATTCCTTAAGCTTGTCTTTTTTATCTTAATCTTTCTAGCTTCTACCAATGCCTGACACAGACAAGTTGCTAAGTAAATATTTGTTGACATGTGACTAGTTCTACGTGTTATATCCTGAGTACAGGGATTAAGGAGTTTATGTGAAACACAGCTTGTATCCTTAAAATGTAAAGGAAACCACAATATATTGCAGTTAAATAAAATAAAAAAAATACACTTGAAAGTAACCAAATGAAACATCTAATCAAGGATAAAACATAATCTGTGGTGATCATTTTGGCTGTACGCATACTTCTTTCCTGGTCACTTGGACACTAGAACATTTAAAAAAAAAACAAACTTTTGCTTTGATGTAATTTTAGATATACAGATAAACTGCAAAACAGTACAGAGTTCCTATTTATCCTTTACTCACCTCTGTTAACGTCTTATACGACTATGATACATTTGTCAAAACTAAACAACTCACTGAAGTACAGACTTTATTTGGAATTCCCCAATTTTTCTTTTTTTTAAATTGTTTTTTAATGTTTTATTTATTTCTGAGAGAGAAAGAGCATGAGCAGGGCAGGGTCAGAGAGAGAAGGAGACACAGAATCTGAAGCAGGCTCTGGGCTCTGAGCTACCTGTCAGCACAGAGCCTGATGCGAGGCTCGAACCCACGAACCATGAGAACCTGAGCCACAGTCGGACGCTTAACCGACTGAACCACCCAGGTGCCCCCAAAATTCCCCAGCTTTTCCACTAATGTCCTCTATCTGCTCCAGGATCCAATGGAAGATACCATGTTGTCTTTGTTGTCATGACTCCTTATCTATCATCTGTGATAGTTTCTTGCTTTTTGACTTTTATGACACTTTTGAAGAGTATTGGTCAGGTATTTACAGAATTTCCTTCAATTTTTCTTTATTTCGAGATTTATTGTTCCGGTTTTTTTCCTTTCTTCTTTCCTGATATCTAAAGCTTTCTGGGGCGCCTGGGTGGCTTGGTCGGTTAAGCGTCCGACTTTCGCTTGGGTCATGATCTCGCGGTTCGTGGGTTCGAGCCCCGCGTCGGGCTCTGTGCTTACTCCCAGCTCAAAGCCTGGAGCCTGTTTCAGAGTCTGTGACTCCTTCTCTCTCTGACCCTCTCTTGCTCACGCTGTCTGTCTGTCTCTCTCTCTCTCCTAGAAATAAATAAAACATTAAAAAAATTAAAAAAAAATAAAGCTTTCTGGAAATTCTTTTTTTTTTTTTGAATGTTTATTTATTCTTGAGATTGAGGGGGGTGGAGAGGAAGAGAGAGCCAGTGCACAAGCAGGGGAGGAGAAGAGAGAGAGGGAGACACAGAATCTGAAGCAGGCTCCAGGCTCTGAGCTCTCAGCACAGAGCCTGATCGAACTCACTAACTGTGAGATCATGATCTGAGCCTAAGTCAGAGGCTTAACCGACTGAGCCACCCAGGAGTGCTCCCCCCTGCCTTTTTTTTTTTTTTGAAAGTAGTTTATTTTTTATTTTTTTATGTCTTTATTTTTTATTTTGAGAGACAGAGACAGAGAGTGAGTGGGGGAGGGTCAGAGAGAGAGGGAGACACAGAATCTGAAGCAGGCTCCAGGCTCTGAGCTCTCAGCACAGAGCCTGATCGAACTCACTAACTGTGAGATCATGATCTGAGCCTAAGTCAGAGGCTTAACCGACTGAGCCACCCAGGAGTGCTCCCCCCTGCCTTTTTTTTTTTTTTGAAAGTAGTTTATTTTTTATTTTTTTATGTCTTTATTTTTTATTTTGAGAGACAGAGACAGAGAGTGAGTGGGGGAGGGTCAGAGAGAGAGGGAGACACAGAATCTGAAGCAAGCTCCAGGCTCTGAACTGTCAGCACAGAGCCTGTCGCAGGGCTTGAACCCGTGGACCGTGAGATTATGACCTGAGCTGAAGTAGGGCACTTAACCGACTGAGCTACCCAGGCGCCCCTCCCCCCCCTTTTTAAAAGTAAACTTTACCCCAAATGTGGGGCTCAGACTCACAACCCCAAAATCAAGAGTTGCATGCTCTATCAACTAAGCAAGCCAGGCACCCCTCTAGAATTCTTTTGTATAAATAATAATGCCTTATAAATGCAGGACATTTTATTATGGTTTACAAACCAACATCATACATTCCTCTAGTGATTCCCACCTTCATCTGGAGAAGTGACTCAGAAAGAATGTTTCTCCCCATGTACAGGAAGGCCTTCACAGAGAGCTGTTGGAAGGGGCAGGCTGAAAGCACCATTAGCACCGGCTGGAATGAAGGCTGGACACGAGGTCACTGGACCAGACCAGGCCTGAAAGGAACCAGGCTTGAATTTTGTGAAGGATCACAAAATCTGATTCCTGACCTCCATGGGTCTACATGGTTTCTAAAATCCTCCATTATCTATGTATTTCATTTACCCTGCTAATACTGCACTATTCACACTAAAAATTAACAGCTAATGAAAAAAAACAAAAGTTGCCTTTTATAGATAGCTTTTTACTATACAACAAAACCCTTTTTACTATACAGTAAAACCCTTTACTTTTATCTTTCTCTGGGAAAGGCCCTCTTCAAAAGACCAATGGGACATATTGGCACCAACTTCTCCCATAAGCCTAAGTTACTTTTTTCCTTCCTTCCTTCCTTCCTTTCTTTTTCTTCCTTCCCTTTCCTTTTCCTTTCTTTCTTTTTTTAGTAAATTCCACACCCAATGTCAGACATACAATCCCGAGATCATGAGTCACATGCTCCTCCAACTGAGCCAGCCAGCCACCTCTGCCTACGTTACTTCTTGGTGAATTAACCTCTTGGGAGCTACATTCCTTATTTCAGAAAAACCAAGGTGCATTAGTGACAGCAGCAGAGATGAATAAACCAGGCATGCACTATTTTCAGATCAAAGTATAGTCACAGCACTCAGCCAGGTGTGCTGGGGAGAAGGAAGAGAGAAACTAGGGAGAGGGGAGGATAGGTGGAGGAAGAAGCAAGTGCAAGAGGAAGACTTAAGGACAAGCAAAAGGAAGTTCATCCATTCATGAATATTTCTTAGGTACTTTTCTACGTATCAGGCTCTGTGATAGATTTTGGAGATAGAACAAAGTAGACATGGACTTAGTTTTTAGCGAGTTTATGTCTACTTAAGAAATGGAAAAGAAACAAATAATTATTGGGGCACCTGGGTGGCTCAGTTGGCTAAGCATCTGACTTTGGCTCAGGTCATGATTTCATGGTTCAGGAGTTTGAGCCCCCCGTGTCAGGCACTGGGCTGACAGCTCAGAGCCTGGAGCCTACTTCAGATTCTGTGTCTCCCTCTCTCTCTGCCCCTCCCCCAGTGCTCTCTGTCTCTCCCAAAAATAAACATTAAAAATTTTTTTAATTAAAAAAAAGAAATAATTATTTAATCATATTGTAACAATGCTTAAAAATACTAAAGTGTGCAGTGCACCAAATAACCAGAAGGTAGCAGGTCAGGGTTCTCCAGCAGGGCTAAAATAGTTGATGAATTATTAACATATACCTGAGTCCAGTCAGGCAGTTTTGGGGAGTTTGGACAGCTATTGGGAGATCAGTGTGAAAATTCTTGTTAGAGTCAGTGGTTAGAAACTAAGCCAAGGAAATCTGAACATCTACAGATGAGGCCCATCTCTGGAATAATCTGAATAGAAACAAAACCGGCTGGGTATTAGGTGGATGGGTTCCTGTGGACTGGTCAGCCTGCAGTGGGACGTGTTCTCTGAGCTCTGTCCTGCCTGTTTCAACCAGTGGGAAACACCAGTCCTGTGAAGCACTCTGACTGCCCTGCTCCCCACTCCCACTCACTGCACACTGGCCGGCTGAGCTGTCCCGGCACCACCATTTCTCATCTATTTCCCAAACATTTCTCATGCATTTCCCAAACAATATTCACCAAGGCCTACTATGTGTCAGGCCGCATGCTAGTCTGTGAAGACAGTACAGTGCTGCAGAAGGCAAGGAGCTTACCGTCTCTTTTAGAGGTTCCCAAGCACTTGGCTCACAGCACCTTTAGGCCAACAGAAATTCCTGTCAGTTCCCTTTGTTTAGATTTTTAAAAAAAAATTTTTTTTTTTCCCTGAGAGAGAGAGACCGTGTGAGCAGGGGAGTCAGACACAGAATCTGAAACAGGCTCCAGGCTCTGACCTGGCAGTCAGCACAGAGCCCGACGCAGGGCTTGAACCCACGAACCGTGAGATCATGACCTGAGCCGAAGTCGGAGGCTTAACTGACGGAGCCACCCAGGCGCCCCTCAGTTCCCTTTGTTTAGAAGTTAGGTCCTGGGCACCTGGGTGACTCAGTCAGTTGAGCGCCCAACTTTTGAGTTCAGCTCAGGTCATGGTTTTACGGTTTATGGCCAGCTGAGCCTCACCTCTGAGCTGCGGCGTGCGCTGCACCCCGCCCCCGTACGCTCCAGTCTGCCAGTACCCAGCCTGCCGCCACCGAACGTCCACGCCGGACCGAACCCCACGCGGCTCCACCCCCTTGTGCTCCGCCCTGCGGTCCCCCCAGCACTCCGTCCGGCCCCGCCCAGCATCCAGCTCCGCCCCCCTGGGTTGCGCCCCGCCCAGGTTGCGCCCCGCCCCACTACGACGAGGGTCGCCCTAGCCGGCCGGGACCCCACGCAGCTCCGCCCCGTGCGTCCCGCCCCGCTCCGCCCTACGTCCTGCCTTGCCCTGCGCCGCGTGCCACTCCCGGACTGCTCCGCGGGGGCCACCCCAGATCGGCCGAGACGCGGCTGGCCCAGCCTGTGCGATCAGCCTGAGCCCCGTGGCCGCGAACCCGGCCGGCCGGACAGATGCTGGGCGCGATGGCAGAACTCGCCCTCGCCCCGGTCACGCGGCAGGTCAGCGGCCGCGCCGCCCCGGCCGCAGTCCAGAGGGGCCCGGAGCGCGGGCAGCCCTTGGCCGCAACAGTGGCGGAGCTGCCTGTGCTGGACGCCAACGGGAGGCAGGTGCCGTTCGGCGCGCTGTTTCGGGAGCGCCGGGCTGTCGTGGTCTTCGTGAGGGTGAGCGCAGGCAGAGGGGCGGCCCAGAGCAGGGGACCTTGCGGCAGGCTGGGATGGAGGTTGTTTCTGCAGCCTCGGCTGGGGGACATCGGGCCCCTCTGAAGATCCAAGGCCCAGGAGTTTGATCCCGCTGGGCCTGGCCCTTCCCATTGCTGTAGAGGCTTCCGGAATACGAACTGCCCTTCTCGCTTCCTTTAATAGGAATGGAAAAACAGCTGCCTAGCCAAGTCCATTTTCCCAGCAAATGAGGCTTGAGAGAGTGCGTGCGGCCCAATTTTAAAGCACCTCGGGCGCCCTTCACACCTTTTTTTACCCACCTTGAATGGCGTCGCAGTTACGAAGTACTTGGTCTTTTATAGTTGCTAACACGCCCTTTTTGCCTTGTTGGGATTCCAGCATTTCCTGTGTTACATCTGCAAAGAATACGTAGAAGATCTGGCCAAAATCCCCAAGAGTTTCTTACAAGTAAGTTTCCTGAGAGTGTGCAGCAGCGTGCTCTGCCTCCGGGCGACCTTATGAAAGTCACCTGTCATTTATTAAGAAGCGAGGTAGGGTGAAGTGCAGAATATGACACATCTCCAGAACAGACTCTTGTAAAACCATATTATCACCTTCCCGCACATTTCTCCAACACCTTCAAAAAGGAGAGAGACGTGAGAGATCTATTTCTGTTCAGCTTTACTTTTCTATGTACTGCCTGCTAAGTACTAGCCATAATAATTTTGATGTTAGTTACTAACTTTTTTTTGCAAATGTTGAATGATAACAACCAAAAGCACAAATGCAAGAAATTATTGCTATTTTATCCCCGTTATTTTTGTAATAAGAGCACTCCAACTAGTTGTTGATTATAGGAAAATAATATATCTTAAAGATGGAAATCTGTATTTGTTAGGACGCGCCTCCCACATTCCTGTGGCAACTACATATATGCTTTTTTTCAGGTACATATACGTTTGTCCCCAGATGAGTTTTTGATTGAAGGAATTGGGCAACCTGTATAAAACTAAGATCAGTTTCCTTCAGGTGTCAGTAATTGGGATGTGAAAAAATAAAACTGATTAAAAAAACCCTCCTTCAATAATTTTTATTATTTTTGAATATATGCCTTTGGGGAGAACAGAGAATTACTGGGTATATTATTCTGAAGTTCTTTCTTAGCAAAAGGCCAAATGAATTAACTGAACATTTTAGCATACATTTCTTTATTTTGAGTCACACAATTTTGCTGTTTATTCCATTCTTCGATAAGCCTGTAGGTGGCATTAGAATGGAACAAAAGAGTTGGATAAGGGGAAGTTTTATAAACATGATTCCTGGTAATATGTACATGTGCTTTTTTTTTTCTACTAAAGGAAGCAAATATCACCCTTATAGTGATTGGACAGTCATCCTACCATCATATTGAGGTAAATATATCATTAGAAATTGCAAAACCAACAGATTAAATCAGTTTCAGACATAAAAATTACTTTATTTGAACAACTAAGTGTAGATTAAATTTAACTAAAATAAAGATAGGTTATCATTACTTTTCTCTCTCATTTTTACTAATACAGATTCCAAATATTATCTTTTTTTAGCCTTTCTGCAAACTGACTGGGTATTCTCATGAAATCTATGTTGATCCTGAGAGAGAAATTTATAAAAAATTGGGAATGAAAAGAGGTGAAGAAATTGCCCCTTCAGGTAAGACATGACAGGTCTCATCAGAAAATGCTGGTGGTGCATTTTACATTTGTTTATTTATGCGTAGAGAACGAATGGTAACCCCCTAAATCAGGCTCCTTTTTATGATACTAATAAGTGGGTCAGATACACCAGACTCTCAAGGGCTCATTTCCTGGGTGTAATGACATAGAAAGCTGTGAAGTACTAAGGGAATGAAGAAAGCAAGTTACAGAACACTGTATTTGGTATGATTCTGTTTTTGTGGAAATAAAAACCATTTTCATAAAGGTCAAGAGTGTGTGTGTGTGTGTGTGTGTGTGTGTGTGTGTGTAATGAAAGAGGTTTTTAAAAGATACTGCCACACTTACCCCAAGGTATAGAAGTTAGAAAAGTTTGTGTGTGTGTGTGTGTGTATGTGTGTGTGTAATGAAAGAGGTTTTTAAAAGATACTGCCACACTTACCCCAAGGTATAGAAGTTAGAAAAGTGGCTTTTGTACTTTTAACAAAGGGAGTACAGGGGCGCCTGGGTGGCTTAGTCGGTTATGCGTCTGACTTCGGCTCAGGTCATGATGACATGATTTGTGGGTTCAAGCCCCGCGTTGGGCTCTGTGCTGACGGCTAGCTCAGAGCCTAGAGCCTGTTTCAGATTCTGTATCTCCCTCTCTCTCTCTGAACCTCCCCTGCTCATGCTGTCTCTCTCTTTCAGAAATAAAAAACATTAAAATAAAAATTTTTTTTAAAAGCAATGGGAGTACATTTTTTTAATGTTTATTTATTTTGAGAGAGAGATAGCATGTGTGCGTGAGGAGAGGAGGGGCAGAGAGAGAGAATCCCAAGCAGGCTCTGTGCCATCAGGGCAGAGCCTAATGTGGGGCTTGATTTCATGACAGTGAGATCATAACCTGATCTGAGATCAGGAGTTAGATGCTTAACTGACTGAGCCACCCAGGCACCCCTAACAGTGAGTACATTTTACTTTTGTAATTCAGTGATGAAATAATATTGCTTCAGTTCATATATTTTCCATAGCTTTGAATACTCTATGTTCTTTAAGTAATGATATCTTAGTTTTCATTTGAAGCCCAACTAAAGGGGCCCTTCAAGTTGCTGCTTCCCTCATTGTACTTTAATAGCATCTTGTACTTTATTATATACTCTAATAGTGTTTAAGGTATGCAGACACTATGGTTATTTGAAGAATTTGAAGTTTTATTCATTGTTATGTGGTCCACATTCCTTGCCCTTAGCACAATTCTTTATAATTAACAGATTTATCAGCTTTAGGTGAACTGTTTCTGTATGTTTTAGGTAGAAAGAATGCAGCTTCTAAAATGCCAGATGAGATGGGGTGCCTGGAAGGCTCAGTCAGTTAAGCGTCTGACTGGCTCAGGTCATGATTTTGTGGTTCGTTGATTTTGTCCCACGTTGGGCTCTGTGCTAACAGAGCCTGAAGCCTGCTTTGGATTCTGTGTCTTCCTCTCTCTCAGCCCTTCCCCTGCTCGCTCTCTGCCTTTCTCTCTCAAAAATAAATAAAAAACATCTTTAAAAATTAAAAAAAGGGGCGCCTGGGTGGCTCAGGTCATGATCTCACGGTTCGTGGGTTCGAGCCCCGCATCGGGCTCTGTGCTGACAGCTAACTTAGAACCTGGAGCCTGCTTCGGATTCTGTATCTCCCTCTATCTGACCCTCCCCTGCTCACGCTGTGTGTGTGTCCCTCTCTCAGAAATAAATAAAACATTTTTAAAAACTTAAAAATTAAAAAAAAACAAATGAGAGAACTCGAATTCATATCATTCTCAAAAAGTATTGTTGAGCTGTTGTCAATAATCCCCACTTTGTTGGATGCTCCCAGGAGAACAGTGATAACCAGCCTCTACCATCCTGAAACTCATACTCTACTCTAGGAATCAGAAGCAAACAGCTGATTACAATTTAAGGGCTTGTCATAGAGAACATATAAGGCGAATACCGTTGCCAGAAATATGAGGGGAGAGAAGAATCTGGAAAGGCTTCTCAGAGGAGGTGTCACCTAAGCCCACTCTTTTTTTAAAAAAATTTTTAAAATATTTATTTATTTTTGAGAGAGGGAGTGAAAGGGAGAGAGAGACAGTGCAAGGCGGGGGAGTGGCCAAGAGATGGAGACCCAGAATCCGAAGCAGGCTCTAGGCTCTGAGCTGTCAGCACAGAGCCCAACACAGGGCTTGAACCCACGAACTGTGAGATGACTTGAGCCAAAGTCGGACGCTCAACCGACTGAGTCACCCAGATGCCTCAATACTTATTTCTTTTTGAGAGAGAAAGAGAGACAAAGTACAAGTGGGGCAGGGGCAGAGAGAGGGAGATGCAAAATCCAAAGCAGGCTCCAGGCTTTGAGCTATCAGCACAGAGCCAGATGCGGGGTCGAACTTGTGAACCGCAAGATCATGACCTGAGTCGAAGTAGGGCACTTAACCAACTGAGCCACCCAGGCACCCCATAAGCCCACTCTTAAAGGAGTTAGCTTGGTGAAATGAATCTGGTGAAGGGTGCTGCTGACAGAAAGTAGCACATGTAAAGGCACATGGGCGTGAAAAACTGTTACTCTTGAAGATGTGCAGGTCCCTGCGTCAGGCCAAAGTCTTGGAGCCAGTTGGGGAATGGTGTGAGCCAGGGGACAGGTGGTGGCCAATTCGGACCGAGTCTGGAGTGACCTGCCAAGGAATTTGGATTTGTTCTGTGGGGATGTCATACAAGCATTTTAGGTAGAGAAGTGATTGTCAAGTGTCCAGTGTGGAGGAGTAATTAGAACTGCCGATCCAGTTATAGTAGGTTGTAGTAATAGACTAGAAAGAAGTGTCAGGGCAGAAAGTGGAGATGGAGAGGAAGGGATAGGTTGGGAGCTATTTATGACATTAGTTGACATGATCACTTTACTGATGTTTTTAAAGAAAGCAACCTAAATTTTATTAAAACTAATAATGAACTATCGTAAAAAGTTTGCTCTTTTTCTCCTTCGTATAGGAAATTACAGTGTATAGATTGAGAGCCTTATGATAGTCCCAGTGTGTATAAATTCTGTTTATCATTTAGCACCTTAGATCTAAACTGTGAGGTTCATCTTAGTAACACCTCACCATCGCAGGCACAATAAAAATACAGAATTGCAAAGAAAACAGATGAATTTGAGACAAAATATATGCTTATAATTATTAGAGAAGGTATATTTAAATCTTTTAAAGTCTCTGACCTGTGTTAAAGTGCTATATTTCCAACCAGAAAGTATTATTTTCTCATAAAATCATCTTTTAAAAGTTCCTCTCTGAAAAAGCATAAATCTCAGAATAGTCCTACTTGGAAATTAAGACACTAAAAAATAAAATTATAATTTTAAATTAATGAGCATTTTATAAAGACAAAATAAGAAAATAAAATCTTTACATGCCAGGGAAAAATGGGTTTGTAGAAGAGTGAAAAAAAGGAATTTTATACATAAGAACTAAATTCAAATGGGCAAAATTAGATTGTATTTGAAGCAAAGACTGTTGAATTCTAGGTCATGGAATCTCCTTTGAATTCAGTTTCTAAAATTTCAGAAATATTAAATGACTGCTTCTTTGGACATGAAGAAATAGTTTGGATTTCTGAATATTTATTTTAGATAGAGAATCCTAAATAGTAAACTTTAGTCTTTTACTTATGTCTCTATGCTAATGAGCCTGTATTTGATTTTTGGAAACATGAATGCCCATCATCATGGAAACACAAAGCAAATAGAAGAGTCAGAGAGATGAAGGGAATTAATAGGTATTTGGAAATACTAGGAATTCAGGCAGGTCAAAGGCAGCATAAATAAAAAACCAAAAGTAAAACATAAAAGGCAGGGATAGGAGAAAGATAAGTTACAAGAAGTTACAAGAAGGGTAAAAAGACTGAGTCCCTTTATTCAGTGGAAATGAAAGTATTAGTCACGGTGGGAAAGACTGAAAAACTGACAGCCAAGGAGAGATGGAGAGGTGGCTTTCCTATTGTTATAGAGAACTCTCAAAGTCTCAGTAGCAAAATACAGTAGAAGGTTAGTTCTTTTTCTGTTAATTTCAAGATGGGTGTATCTATTCAGATGCCTCTCCTCCAAGCAGCAATACCAGCAGGAACACAGTAGGAAGGACCCAGGCCCCTTCTATCTTGTGGCTCTGTCATTTTCAACCCAAGGCTTCCAAGAATGTAGAGGGAACATGGAGAATCACTTGTGGGAGGTTTTAAGGAGCTTGCCTGGAAATGGCCCAAATAATTTTACCTAGGGGTTAGAACATGGTCACATGGCCATATGAAACTGCCAGGAAGTTCAGCTGTGGGCCCAGAAAGAGGAAATGGGTTTTAACCAGCATATAATGGGCAAAAATGGGTGAAGGGGACTGGAAGGTACAGGCTTCCAGCTATAGAATTAAGAAGCCATGGAAATGAAAGCTACAACATAGGGAATATTGACAATATATCATCATCCAATAACAGCTACACTTGCAGTGAGCACAGCCCGACTACAGAGCTGTGGAATTGCTGTTATATACCCCAAACTAATGTACATTCTGAGTTAACTATACTTCAAAAAGAGAGAGAGTGAATGTTTTACAGAAGTAGCAACATTATATTCTGATATCTAACTGAATATAAAATGATAATATCTAAAGATAATTCCTAATATTTCAGGAAAGAGCCCCCATGTAAAATCAAATATCCTCTCAGGAAGCATTCGGAGCCTGTGGAGAGCAGTGACTGGCCCTCTTTTTGATTTTCAAGGAGACCCTGCTCAGCAAGGAGGAACCCTCATCTTAGGTCCAGGTAAGCATCAAAGTGCAGATCCACAGATCCAGCAGTATGCTTTTTGTGCCTTTTAGAAGTTAAGAGGCTACCCAGTTTCTTCATAAAATAGATACCATGTAAAAATGGCAATTTGACATTGTAATAGGCACCATTCTGTGCTTGTAGGGGGCAGGGGGCATCTTTTGTTTTTAAAGGCTTCTGTGTATTTTGTATCTGTTTATTGGATGTAATGTGCCCATCATTCTGTGCCTGAGTGATTTCAGGTATTTGAGATAGGAAAGTCAGTGGTGGTTTGGTGAACTGTATATGGCTATAAAACTATTTAAAAAGTTCAGGGAAGGGCACTTGGGTGGTCCAGACAGTTGAACGTCTGACTCTTTTTTTTTTTTTAATTTCTTTAAAATGTTTTATTTATTTCTGAGAGAGAGCATGAGCAGGAGAGGGTCAGAGAGAGAGGGAGATACAGAATCTGAAACAGGCTCCAGGCTCTAAACTAGCTTCAGCACAGAGCCCGATGCAGGGCTCAGACCACGAACCATGAGATCATGATCTGAGCTGAAGTCAGACGCTTAACCAGCTGAGCCACCCAGGCACCCCTGAACGTTGAACTCTTGACATTGGCTCAGGTTGTAGTCCTAGGATTGTGGGATTGAGCCCTACATTGGGCTCCTTGCTGAGTGTGGAGCCTGCTTAAGATTCTCTCTCTCTCTTTCTCTCTCTCTCTCTCTCTCTTTCTCTCCCCCTCACCAGCCCCTTTCCCAGCTTGTGCATGCTTGCTCTCTCTCTCTTAAAAAATAAATAAAAATAAATAAAATAAGTTCATGGAAGTTCATTTCCTTACACATAAGAGCAAAATAAGAAAATAAAATCATTAAGCCCCCCCCCCCTTTTTTTTGGTCAATGGAAGAATCAATCCAGTTACTTATATCTTACAAGGCTAGAAAACTTGCTTAGTGTCAGAAGGCAAGTCAGCTCATTTAGTAACAATTACTGTAAGCCACATAGTTTTAATAGCTTTATTGCTCAGTTTGGACCACCAGAAATTTCTTTGGCTCCACACTGCTAAATGGTTGACCGTTGGCTCTCTCCCATGTTCAAGTATTGTAGTCAGGACAGGCACTGAATAGATTTTTCTTGGTTCTTCTTCCTCTTTAAAATTGTCCACAATAGTGAGCATAGCTCCTAAGAGTTATAAAATTAACATTTACTGTAATAAACTTCAGATGTCTAAAAGTCTTTAGAAGGAGGCTTTTGACTGAACATTATGGCTTTTTGGCTGTCTGCAGTTGGAGCACTTTAGCTAGCTAAAACCTGTCATTCAATCTCATTCCCTCTCTTGTGAATTTACACCAGTTAGACCAGACAGAAGAGAAGCCTTGTTTTATGAGAATGAGTCCTATAGACTATCCCTGAATGACATTGAGCGGTAGTTTTGGATAGTTTGTTTCTATTCTCTGACCTGTTTTGAGCTCCTAATCTCCAGTGTCGCAGCATAATGACCACATGTTCAGGTGTGTAAGAGTGATGAGCACATGGAGTTCATCACTGGAACATACTCACTAAGGAGAATATTTTGATACTCTCTGCTGGAAGAAATGTAGCTCCTCTAGTGAAAGAGCTGGGTATACTTATTTATACAAATCTACTAGTTAACTCAGTATTTCATTTTGCCTTACTTGATAATAAGCCAACTCATGATATTAAATCGACAGTGATACCGTAGACAACAGTCAAGTATAATGCAGAGAACATGCCTCTTATAATTAATTAATCGTGGGGGCACCTGGGTGGCTGAGCTGGTTAACCGTCCGACTTCAGCTCAGGTCATGATTTCACAGTTCATGGGTTCGAGCCCTCGACGGGCTCTGTGCTGACAGCTAGCTCAGAGCCTGGAGCCTGTTTCGGATTCTGTGTCTCCCTCTCTCTCTGACAGTCCCCTGTTCAAGCTATCTCTCTCTCTCAGAAATAAATAATTAAAAAAAATTTTTAAATTTTTAATTAAATCATGAAAGTTGATGAAGTGATGAAGGAAGCTGGGGGGGATGGGCTAGATGGGTGATGAGCTTTGAGATGGGCACTTGTGATGAGCACTGGGTGTTGTGTATAAGTAATGAATCACTGAATTCTACTCCTGAAACCAATATTGTACTATATGTTAAATAACTAGAATTTAAATAAAAAATTGAAAAGAAAAAACACAAAGAATTACAGAATTTCAGCTAGGTGGATATAAAGTTAATATAATGTTTTAAGTTGAAATTCTGGCTTTGAGTCTAAGAATCAATGTAAAAAGACCCTAGACCTATAAATTACGGGGTTTTTTTGTTTTTTTTTTTACAAATAGTTTATTGTCAAGTTGGTTTCCGTGTAACACCCAGTGCTCATCCCCACAAGTGTCCTCCTCCATGCCCATCTCCCCTCTCCCCCCCGCCCCCCCCCACCCATCAGTCCTCAGTTTGTTCTCAGATTTCAAGAGTCTTTCATGGTTTGGGGCGCCTGGGTGGCTTAGTCGGTTAAGCGTCCGACTTTCGCTTAGGTCATGATCTGGTTCATGGTTCGAGCCCCGCGTTGGGCTCTGTGCTGGCTGCCAGCTCAGAGCCTGGAGCCTGTTTCAGAGCCTGTATCTCCCTCTCTCTCTGACCCTCCCCTGCTCACGCTGTCTCTCTCTCCTAGAAATAAATAAAAATATTAAAAAAAAAAAATTAAAGAGTCTTTCATGGTTTGCCTCTCTCCCTCTCCCCCACTATTTCCCCCCTTCTTCTCCCCCTTGATCCTCCATTAAGTTCCTCCTAATCCTCCTATACGTGCAAACATATGGTATTTGTCCTTCTTATAAATTACGGGTTTATTTGAGCAGATAAAAGGATTGTGGAAGTCTTAACTGTCTCAAAGCCCTGCTTTTCAGCCTCTTTTGGTCTCTGGTTATAATGCAGATAGCCTGTTGAATCAGTGTTTGGGAGTGAATTATTTTTTTAAGCAAGTGATTTATTCCATTATTACATTTAAGAAACAGATCTGATTTTCCAGCTTGATATCTATATTAGTTCTTGTTGTTCCTGTCTGTTTGATAGGACATTTTATTTAATTACATCTAATAAAACATAACAGAGGTTATAATTTAAGAATCTTTCCCCTTGGATCTCATAAAACATTAAGTATCACTCTTATTTAACCATAATCCTTGTCATTTTATTACCTTAATTAAAAATTATTATGGCATTATATAGAGAATATTATGAACTCCAGGCAATTAATTTTTCCCTTAGGGTTAATTAAAAGTTGCTTTTGCTTCCTTTATTCTAATAAGCAATGAGTCTAATGAATAATACTATATGCCAACCCCTACCTTTTATTCTTATTCTCTTCTAGGTAACAACATCCATTTTATACACCGTGATAGAAATAGGTTGGATCACAAACCCATCAACTCTGTTTTACAACTTGTAGGAGTTCAGCATGTGGACTTTACAAGCAGACCTTCAGTTATCCATGTGTGATGGTATAGACTCTTACAACTTTCAAATGGACACTTGGAACATGACCTGAAATGTTCAGAGTGTGGTATCCTTGTACAATGTCTCACTTGTTGGCTTTTCCCAACCTTTGAGGAGTTATGAAAACATAAAGAGACCATGTACTAGTTGAACTGAATGCTGGGAGGCATCAGTTGTTAAAAATATGATATATATATATATTTATAATTCTATAGCTTTTAAAGTTTTATGTGAAATAAAACTTTAATTTTTTTTTTTTTACATTTATTTATTTTTGAGAGACAGAGTAAGACAGAGTGTGAGTGGGGGAGAGGCAGAGAGAGGAGACATAGAATCTGAAACAGGCTCCAGGCTCTAAGCAAGCATTCAGCACAAGAGCCTGACGCGGGGCTCAAACCCACGAACTGTGAGATCATGACCTGAGCCGAAGTCGGATGCTTAACCAACTGAGCCACTCAGGCGCCCCAAAACTTTATTTATGTAAAATAAAACTGGGACTCCTGGGTGGCTCAGTTAGTTAAGAGGCCGACTTTGGCTCAGGTCATGATTTCACGGTTCGTGGGTTTGAGCCCCGCATAGGGCTCTGTGCTGACACCTAGCTCGGAGCCTGGAGCCTGTTTCGGATTCTGTGTCTCCCTTTCTCTCTGACCCTACCCTGCTCATGGTGTCTCTCTCTCTCTCAGAAATAAATAAAAAACATTAAAATAAAATAAAATAAAACTTTAAAAGCTATAAAGTTAGAAATACCATTTTTTATTTTACATTATGGTATATCCATTCAATGAAAGTTTTTATTGGCCATTAATATAATAAATTCTTTTGAAGAACATATAAAGGGAATGGTAGGTGATTTAACACCATTTTATCCAGTGAAAAAGCAGGATGCCAAATTCCATAAATAATATAATCATATTTTTATATGTATGTTTATATTTTTGTATGCTTAGGAAAAAAGACAGGATATAAACACACCAGATTATTGCCAGTAGTTACCTCTATGTGGTAGGATTACAGTATCTTTATTTTCTTTTCCATACTTTCTTTTACCTACTAACTTTCTATAATGAGCATGATTCATTTTTTTGGCCAGGAAAAGTTATTTGAGAATTATACAAAGAATATATTCATATATAGGAAGCTCCACAAAGTTGCATATAAATGCATCTGTCTACATGTTTCTATCCACATTGCTTTGCTCAGAGGAAATGTGGCAAATCAAACCTGCATAGCTTGTGTTCAGAGCACCTTGTACCACACACACACACCATCCATTTCACTAGGATTTGGGTGGGGAAGAGTAAAAGGAGAAAAAAATGTTTTATACGTTTAATATATGTATTTAAAATATGGCTCAATATGCTTTTTGAAAGAATTTTAAGAATTTTTTAAGAGAAAACTTTGTAATTTAAATTTTTGGTTTGCTTGCCAAATTGCTTTTATTTAGTGTACTGTTGTCATCTTTTATTTTTCTAGAATCTTAATAGGTTTACGTGGGAAGTGTCCCAGAAATTCTAATACAAAGTACAGCAAGATCAAAATCTTGGTAATTAGTAGCAAGTATATAGTGCTTTGAACTTACAAACTTTTGTATCAATCATATGAGGTCACACACACAAAATATATTTTAACTATCCAAATATTTTAATGTACATTCATGTATATATGTATTAAACAATGTTTTTAACCAATAAAAATGAAATTTCTCATGACATTTAAAATTAAGCAATTTTGTGCTATTTAAAAAAATTTTTTTATAGTAAGGAAAGACTGGTGACCCAGATCCCTTTGCTGGTTTTACACTTAAAACTGCTGAATCAGAGCTTACACAAAATTTTATATATTTATAAACGTACACCACATTTTTCTAAGATATATAAATGTTCTTTATGTGGCTTCAGGGAGGTTCAGTTACATAAATACAGTGCAGTGGTAAACTGCTGACCCAAACAAACATTTAAAATAAAAATTATTTCTGATAGTTACAGTGAAATGTATAAACATGCTCCATACCCAAAAATGTACTAGACTCCAAAATTTGAAAAACCTTCCTACAATAAATACATAGAAATCACTGTTAAAAGAATACCATCTAGGGGCGCCTGGGTGGCTCAGTCGGTAAAGCGTCCAACTTCAGCTCAGGCCATGATCTCACGGTTCGTGGGTTCGAGCCCGGTGTCAGGCTCTGTACTGACAGCTTAGAGCCTGGAGCCTGTCTTAAGATTCTGTATCTCCCTGTCTTAAGATTCTGTATCTCCCTCTCTCTCTGACCCTACCCTGCTCACGCTCTCTCTCTCTCTCTCAGAAATAAATAAAACATTAAAAAAAAAAAAAAAAACCATCTAGCCCTGTTATGCTAATTATTTGTCAGGTAGTATTCTAAGTGCTTTATATACATGAGCTCTATAGAATGGACATCACCATCATGCCCATTGCACAGAGAAGAAACACCTTTTTTTTTTTTTTTTTTAAGCTTAACTTTTAATAAGAAAGAGGAAACCATCAAGGCCAAAAGCAGAAGCAGAAACCTGCCTTGAAGCCATGGGCTGCCCTGAATTGTGCTCATCCCAGGAATGTTCCTTGGCCAACTCAAAGGCCTTGTGCAGTAAAGGGTTAAAACTACGACCTCTGCTTAAAGTACTGCCTGAGACCTAAACCTGAGACCTTTGACTTCCTGGGACTTCTAAGAGCTACAGTTGCATCACAGTCAGATCCATCCATAGACCAAGGATCCCAGTGAGAAGTGTGTTGTAAGGATTCTGGAATGAACTACTGGGGTAACAAGAATTTTAATAAAATGAAAGTACATGTTTAAAATTTTTTTTTTAACATTTATTAATTTTTGAGAGACAGCACGAGTGGGGCAGGGGCAGAGAGGGAGACACAGAATCTGAAGCAGTCTCCTGGCTCTGAGCTGTCCGCGCAGAGCCCAACACGGGGCTCAAACCCATAAATTGTGAGATCATGACCCCAGCCAAGGTCGACACTTAACCAACTGAGCCACCTAGGTGCTCCTTTAAAAATTTTTTTTATTAAAAAAAATTAATTAAAAAGTGCATGTTTAATTAAAAAACCAAATATTTTTGTTTCTCAAGTAGATTGTCAATAAGCTAGTAACCAGCATATAATGCTTATTTATGTTACCATCTACCATGGGGCCAGAGTGATAACGTGGACCATGTCAGAAACTGGGAGACAAACTTTCTAAAGAAGGAACATCATCTACTCCAAAATTACCAGTTATTTTAAGAGGAGTGTTCCAGAAAATAAAGATGTACAGTTGCAGAAGGTACATTTACACCTTATTCTGTGAAAATTTAGTTTTCATTAATTTTTTTTTTAAGTAGGCTCCATGCCCAGTATGAGGCTTCAACTTACAGCGCTGAGATCAAGGGTTGCATGCTCTACTGACTGAGACATCCAGGGACCCTGAGTTTTAATTTAGAACAGAGTTCTTTTATTAATTTTGCTCATTTTCAGTTCCAAGTTTTCTTGTACCCATATAAAAAGTGGAGTGACAGCTATTCATATACTAGCTCTATTAGCAGAAAACTTTGAAAACAGTTCCCAGATGCCAGTTTTATAACAGTATTATATAAATCTGCATGATTATATATTGTGATAAAATAATGTTCATATAATTACCGGTGGAGCACAGTGTACTTGGAACTTGGTTGTGATATATATAGAATTGTATCCAAGCTGTCAGTCAAAATAGATATTATAGTTGTTAAAATTTATCAAATTTTTAAAAACCTTTTTTATTGTGATAAAAATGTAACAGAAAAACTTACAATTTTAACCATTTTTTAAAGTGTACAGTTCAATGACAATAAGTATACTCAGAGTTTTATGCAATCATCACCACTACCCATCTCCAGAATTCTGTCATCATTTCCTACTGAAACTCTGTACCCGTTAAATAATAACTCTCACTGCTCCCTGCCTCTTGCCCCTGGTAATCACTGTACTGCTTTCTGTGTCTAATAAATTTGTGGAGTCATACAGTATTTACCCTTTTATGTCTACCTGATTTCACTTAGCATAAAGTCCTCAAGGTCCATCCATGTTGTAGCATGTACCAGAATTTCATTCCTTTTTAAGCTAAATTATTTTCCATTGTATGTATATACATTTTATTTATCCATTCATCCCTCAACAGACATTTAGATTATTTCTACTTTTGGGCTATTGTGAATACTGTTGCTGTCAATCTTAGTATACAAATATGTTTGATACCCTGCTTTCAATTCTTTTGTGTATATATCCAGAAGTGGAATTGCTGATAATACAGCCATTCTGTGTTTAAGGATCTGCCATACTGTTTTCCACAGAAACTGCACCATTTTACATTCCTACCAGCAATGTACAAGGGTTCTGATTTCTCTATATCCTCATCAACATTTGTTTCTAGTTTTTAAATTTTTTTAAATGTTCATTTATTTTTGAGAGAGAGCACGAGTGGGGGAGGAGCAGAGAGAGAGCAGGCTCCAGGAGGAGCCAAAGCAGGCTCCAGGCTCTGAGCTGTCAGCACAGAACTGGACATGGGGCTCGAACTCATGAGCCATGGGATGAACTCATGAGCCATGAGATCATGACCTGAGCCGAAGTCGGCTGGTAAACCGAGCCACCCAGGCACCCCTCTCATTTTTTTTTTTTAATAGCCGTTCTAATGTGTATAAAGTGGTACCTCATTGTAGTTTTGACAAAATTTACCAATTTTTAAACATGTATACACATTATAACCAAAAGAAAAAACATGAGCGGCTGATGTTAAATAATAATTAAAAAAAAAAAAGCATTGGGACACCTGGGTGGCACAGTTGGTTAAGCGTCCAACTTCGACTCAGGTCATGATCTCATCAGGTCATGGGTTCGAGCTCTGAATCGGGTTCTGTGCTGACAGCTCAGAGCCTGAAGCCTGCTTCAGATACTGTGTTCCCTCACACTCTGTCTCTCAAAGATAAATAAATGTTAAAAAAAAATTTAAATAGGGGCCCCTGGGTGGCTCAGTCGGTTAAGCCTCCGACTTTGGCTCAGGTCATGATCTCAGGGTTCATGGGTTCAAGCCCCGCATCAGGCTCTGTGCTGACAGCTAGCTCAGAGTCTGGAGCCTGTTTCAGATTCTGTATCTCCCCCTCTCTCTGACCCTCCCTTGCTCATGCTGTCTCTCTCTATCAGAAGTAAAACATTAAAAAATTTTTTAATAAATAAAAAAATAAAGAAATTTTAAATAAATTAATTTAAAAAAATAAATAAAAACAAAAACCAAAAAAACCCCAAGAATGACAGCCTGGACTCTCTTTGTTGTCCACTCTTGAGCATATATTAGAAATGTTTGAAGTGTTAAAGAACTGCTTTGTTAAGTCAACCTGTATTGTCCTGAATGTGAACATTTTTTTTTTGTAAATGGGTCCTTAAAAGTTCTAATTTCTGTTGTTTAAGTTGAAAATATTTAATGAGTTTATTTAATGAATGGTGTGCCAAAGAACATTCATTTTGAAGCTTTTAGCAAATCATGATTGAAAACAAACCTTGCATATAGGAAGACATTGAAATCTGGCTTTTAAACAAGGAAACTAAACAATAAATATTTATCCTCAAATAGGATAAGAGATTTAATTTTGAAATTCTGTAACTTTGCTTTACAGTTTTTTAACTTATGATGAATCTCCTATTTTTAATTAGTTAAATGTGAATTCTGCATTAGAAAAGAATGAAATGGAGGGGGCACCTGGCTGGCTCAGTTGGTAGAGCATACCATTCTTGATTTCAGGGTCATGAATTCAAGCCCCACATTGGGTGTAGAGCTAACTTAAAAAATAATAATAGGGGCACCTCAGTGGCTCAGTTGGGTAAGCACCCGATTTCGGCTCAGGTCATGATTTCACCAATTGTGAGTTCGAGCCCCGCATCAGGCTTTTGCTGACAGCGCCGAGCCTGGACTCTGTTTCAGATTCTGTGTATCCTGCTTTCTCTGCCCCTCCCCCACTCACACTCTTTCTGTCTCAAAACTAAATAAACATTAAAATAATAGTAATAATGAAATGGGGAAAAAAGGAACAAAATGACCTCTGATTATGTACCATAAAAATATGGTGAAACATTAAAAAGAATTATAACTGGAGAATTTATTTGATGAATTTTATCTTGTAAAAATTATGTGTTGAAGAAAGGTACTGTGAGTGGAGGCAAAGACAATACATATTTGAAAATGTTAGGACTACAATATTTTTTAGTATAAAAAAAAATAGACTTTAGGGGCGCCTGGATGGCTCAGTCGGTTAAGTGTCTGACTTCAGCTCAGGTCATGATCCCACAATTCATGAGTTTGAGTCCCACATCAGGCTCCGTGTTGACAGCTTAGAGCCTGGAGCCTGTTTCAGATTCTGTCTCCCTCTCTCTCCCTCTCTCGGCCTCTCCCTGGCTCTCACTGTCTCTCTCTAAAAAAATAAACATTTAAAAAAAAATTTTTTTTTAATGTTTTATTTATTTCTAGGAAAGAGAGAGAGAGACAGCGTGAGCAGGGGAGGGTCAGAGAGAGAGGGAGTCACAGACTGAAACAGGCTCCAGGCTCTGAGCTGGCAGTCAGCACAGAGTCCGACGCGGGGCTCGAACCCACGAACCGCGAGATCATGACCTAAGCGAAAGTCGGACGCTTAACCGACTAAGCCACGCAGGCGCCCCAAAAATAAATAAACATTTTAAAAAATGGCCTTGAAAGTGTCCTCCATTTAACAATATTTTTTGGAATTTACCAGGTACTTTGGTACCTAAAGAGACAGTATATTCTCCATTGAAATGCGAACTACAGAGAAAAATCAAATGAAGAGGTCTACAATTCCAAGTCAATTAACTATAAAATGCAACAGAGTAGGTTGCAGGGAATTTTATTTGAATGAAATTAAAAATAATAAAACAATATTTAAAAAATAGGTTTTAGAAAAATACCAATGACTTGGCATTAGAGACAAAATCGGCTTAGAAATGGACTAAAATATATAAATATGTATAATTTAGTATAATTACCTGGCTTATATTATTTTTCTAAATAATAGCCTGGGTGGCTCAGTAGGTTGAGCATAGGACTCTTGATTTCAGCTCAGGTCATGATCCCAGGCTTGTGGGATCAAGCCCTAAAATAGGCACTATGCTGAACATGGAGTCTGCTTAAGATTCTCTCTCTCTCCCTCTGCCCCTCTCCCCCGCTCACACTCTCTCTCCCCCTCTAAAAAAAAAAGAAAAAGAGGTACCTGGCTAGCTTAGTCAGTTAAGTGTCTGACTTTGGCCTGAGTCATGATCTCACAGTTTGTGAGTTTGAGCCCCACATTGGGCTCTCTACTCTCAGCACAGAGCCTGCTTCTGATCCTCTGTCCCCCTCCCCCTCTACCCCTTCCCCACTTTCTCTCTCAAAATAAAATAAACCTAAAAAAACCCCACTAAAATAAAATAGTTTTTTAGTAGAAAAGTTTTAGATGTCCCTTAACATTGAAATAATTATCAATGTTTCAATAAATTATTTTATTTTGATGTATATTTAATTATTGTTAATAAACATAATTTTCACATGTTTTTTCACTCTCAAATGTTCTGTTTGGACCATTAATTATACGGCCATCTTATTGGTCATCTTCATTGATGGATGAAGCAAATAAAATGGAAATAAGAATAGAGAATAGTTGAACAATGCAAATAATAAACTTGATTTAATGAACAAATGTAAAATAGGTTAAAAGCCCTAGCTTTCTTAAGAACACATGAAACATTAACCATATATTATCCTTAAAGTATAGCTCAATAAATTTAAAAATTCAAGTTTATACAAACCATGTTCTGTAGGTATCACAATGAAACTATATTTGGGGTGCCTGGTGGTTTAATTGTTAAACATCCAATTCTTGATTTTGGCTCAGGTTATGATCTCACAGTTTGGGAGATCAAGCCCTGCGTAGGGCTCCACACTGATAGGTCGAAACCTACTTGGGATTCTTCCTTTCTCTCCTGTCTCTGCTGCTGCTCCCTCCCACTCTGCCCCACCCTGTCTGTATGCAGCCTCTCTCAAACAAAAAAAGTGTAACTATATTAGAAATCAATACCAAAACTAAAACCAAACCCAACCCTCTGCAGACATTTTTTTTAAGTAGGCTCCAAGCCCAGCATGAATCCCAGCATGGGGCCTGAGTTCACAACCCTGAGATCAAGTCCTAAGCTGAGATCAAGAGGCAGATGTTTAACCTACTGAGCCATCCAGGCACCCCTAGACATTTTTAATTAAAAAAAAAAACACCAACAACACTAAAACTTCATGGGACAAATAAAATGTGATGAATGTGAAGAATTAGAATTGAATAGTGAAATAATTTGTGGAATTTTCTTCAAAAAATGGTATTTTAATGCAAATTTCTACCATTCAAATCTCATATTAGAAAAGAAAATAAAGCGCTAGAAATTAATAGACTAAGTGTTCACCATGAAGAAGTTAAAAAAGCAACAAACTAATCCTATATGGAAAAAATGAAAGGAGCTAAGTAAGGAGTGGCAATTGATTAAATAGAAGACAGACATACAATAGGGCAATTCCATAGCCTAAATTTGCTAATAAAGTAGAGAAACCTGTGGCAAAGCTGATGAAGGAAAAGGAAGGTACAAATATTAGAAATAAAAAAGGGACAGAACTATAACCATAGCAGAAATTAAAATATAAAAACATTTTGAACTTTATACTAATAGATTTGAAAATTTAGAGAAAAAGAATATTTTATTTAAATAACTTTAAATAACTTTTCTTTTTTTCTTAATGCTTTTATTTACTTTTGAGACAGAAAGTGCTAGCTGGGGAGGGGCAGAAAGAGAGGGAGACAGGAGCTGAGGCCGGCTCTACACTGTCAGCAGAGAGCCCAATGTGGGGCTCGAGCTCACAAGTGATGAGATCATGACCTGAACTGAAGTCAGATGCTTAGCTGATAGAGCTACCCAGGAGCCCCTAAATAACTTTTCAAAAGTTTTAAAAATTAGAGTACCTATATAGCCTTATAACTCTTTTTTAAAGGAAGTGATTTTTTTTAGGTTTATTTATTTTGAGAGAGAGAAAGAGAGAGAGTAAGTGTATGGGAAGGGGAAAAGAGAGGGAGAGAGAGAATTCCAAACAGGCCCTGCTGTCAGCAAGGAGCCCCACGCAGGGCTCAATCCCACAACCCATGACATCATGACCTGAGCCAAAAAACAAGAGTTTGACACTCAACTAACGGGGCCACCTATGCGCCCCTAACCTTATAACCATTTAATTGTTTTAAACATTTATTTATTTTTTTTTTATTAAAAAAGAATTTTTTAGTGTTTTATTTTTTGAGAGACAGACAGCATGAGCAGGGGAGGATGAGAGAGAGGGAGATACAGAATCCGAAGACAGGCTCCAGGGGGCTCAAACCCACAAACTGTGAGATGATGACCTGAGCTGAAGTCGGACACTTAACCAACTGAGCCACCCAGGCGCCACTAAACATTTATTGATTTTTGAGAGAGAGAGAGGCAGAGTGCAAGCAGGGGAGGGACAGAGAGAGACGGAAGCAGCATCCAAAGCAGGCTCCAGGCTCTAAGCTGTCATCACAGAGCCCGACTGGGAGCTCTAAACCACAAACCTTGAGATCATGACCTGAGCCAAAGTCGGACACTTAACCGACTAAACCACCCAGGCACCCCATAACCATTTAAAGTTGAATCAGCAGTTGAAGATCAGCCGTTCCTTCCCACAAAGAAAACACCAGATGAAGAAGGATTAGTAAGAATTTGAATGCTACCAATTTTTTTAATCAAAATTTTAAGGAAGTAAAGACAGTTCCAATCTTTTTTTTTGTAAGTTTATTTATTCTGAGAGAGTGAGCAAGTGGGAGAGGAACAGAGAGAGAGGGAGTGAAAGAGTTCAGAGTCTGATGCAGGGCTTGAACTCACCAACTGTGAGAACATGACGTGAGCCAGTCAAATTTGGAACGCTTAACTGACTGAGCCATCCAGGAGCCAATACTTCCAATCTTATACAAACTTTCTGAGAAGAGAAAATAAGGCTAATTTTACCTTGTTTTACTTCAATCAGTTTAGGATAATATAAAAATGGAAAATTATAGGTTGGACTCTCCCATAAATAAATGAAAAATTCCTAAGTTGTATATTGACAAACAGAATCAAACAATATATAAAATACTTAATTTACCACAGTAATGTATGGTTTATCCCAGAGATGCAAATTTGGTTTTACAGCAAAAATTAAAATCACCATATTAACACATGTAAGGATGAAAAATATGTGTATAGTTATTTCAAAGCAGAAAAAATATATGATAAAATTTAGCATCTGTTTATACTCTTAAAAAAACCAACCCTAAGCAATCTAGAAATGAAAGGAAATCTCCTCAATCTGACAAAAATGTCTGCTCAAAACCTTCAACATTTATTATATTTAATGGAAAAATAATATAACTCTTCCTTTGAAAAAAGGAATGTGATGAGAGTGCCCATTATTACTGCTAGTTTTTGACACTATACTAGAGTTCTGGCCAGTGCAAAACCACAACAAAACAAACAAATAAAAGGTACAAGATTTAGAAACGGAGAACTAAAACTCTCATTTATCATATATGCCATGACTGTCTATGTGGAAAAACAAAACTAATCTAAAGACAAATTCTTAGACTTAATAAGTTGCTGGATATGATATCAATATTCAGTTTAGTTTGTGTTGCTACACGCCCTTAATTATAAACAGGAAAACTGTTCATTCTAAGTTCATTTATAGGGGCGCTTAGGGGCTCAGTTGGTTAAGCATCTGACTTTGGCTCAAGTCATGATCTCATGGTTTGTGTGTTCGAGCCCCATGTCCAGCTCAGAGCCTGGAGCCTTCCTCAGATTCTGTGTCTCCTTAGCTCTCTGTCCCTCCCTCACTCACACTGTCTCTCTCAAAAATACATAAACATTAAAAATTTTTTAAATCATTTGAGAGTAATAAAACTTATAAGGGACCCAGGAATAAATCTAACATGTTAAACCTTTACAAAAAAATTATACAGTGAAACCTAGGTTTGCGAGCATAATTTGTTCTGGAAACATGCTTGTAATCCAAAGCACCTGAATATCAAAGCAAATTTCAAGAAACATTGGCTAAGTTGTGATCATCTGGTGTTCGTGTCACATACTACTTGTATTGCAAGACATCACTGGTTTATCAAGTTGAAATTTATCAGAAATGTTTGCTCATCTTGCAGAAAGCTCACAGAACAAGTTACTCATAATCCAAAGATTTACTCTGTATCTTTACTAAAGAACAAATTTTAAAGATTTGATAAATCCTTGACTCCGCAGGGTGGAGAGAGGGTGGTGGAGAAGAGAGGGAGTAAAAAAAAAATAGATTTGATAAATCCAGAGATAATATATTCATGGAGAAGAATTCTCCTTATTCTAAAAATGTTAGCTGTTTCCAAACTAGTTTACAGGTTCCGAACAGAATCCTTACCAAGTTTTTAATGAAACTTGAAACGCTCGTTCTAAAATTTATGTAGAAGAGCAAAAACTAAGCATTCCTGAAGAACACAAGTCAAGAAGTGGTTCCTTTTATGAGAAATCAAAATGTAGAATAAAGTCACAGCAATTAAAGATGGCATAAAAAAACTAAAAAATAAAAGATGGTGTGAAACTGGCAGGACATATGTATATATAGAGAGAGAGGAATGGAATAGAATAGAAAGCTCAGAAACAGACAAACATATATAGACACTTGACATATGCTACAGATAACTGGAGAAAGGATTGAGTATTAATAAATAAGTGGTGCCGGGATATCTAATTATCCACAGGAAAGATAAATACAGTAGTGCAATATTTGTAAGCCACAGTTTTTCAAATCACAATGTCATCAGACTGGGATGACCTCAGGCAAAGACATTCCTATCAGGCGTGACATTCCAAGGGTTTAGAGATTATCTCTCTAAGAAGCTAAGGGCAAAAGCCAGACCTGTTTTGAGGGAAGATCACATTCTTTAATACACAACTACAAATTCATAGGGAAAAATAAATAGTAAATAAACATATGAAAAAAATGTCCAACTTCACTAATAATTAAGGACTTGCAAATTAAATCCACAATGATATACTATTTTATACTCAGGAATTTGTCAAAAAATAAAAAGTATGACAATAACAAGTGTTGAGGATATGGGTACATTGACAAGACATAAACTGTAGAAACAATTTGCGGAACGATTTGACAATACCTAGGAAAACGGGAAACATGTATAGCTCTAGAGCCAGTCTTCTAAAACCAGATAAAATACACAAAAATATCTACAACAACAATGCTTGGCATAGCTATAAATTGGTGACATCCAAAATGTCTATTACCAGAGTAATGGATGAATTACTTGTGGTATAAAGTTTTAATAAATATGTATTAAGGAAACTTACATTTGCCTTACAGTCTTAAAGAAATGCAAGGCAATCATAAATAGTAAATTAAGGAGAATGAGTATCTTTGGGGGGATAAAGGTGGAAGTGATTAGAGTGGCACAGAAAGGGGGTTTGGCTGAGTTGGACAAATTCATTTAAAAAATTATATTAATTTTTTGTAAAGATTTTATTTGTTTAATGTTTTATTTATTTCCAGAGGAGAGAGAGACAGCGTGAGCAGGGGAGGGTCAGAGAGAGAGGGAGTCACAGACTCTGAAACAGGCTCCAGGCTCTGAGCTGGCAGTCAGCACAGAGCTCGACGCGGGGCCGGAACCCACGAACCGCGAGATCATGACCTAAGCGAAAGTCGGACGCTTAACTGACTAAGCCACCCAGGCGCCCCATAAAGATTTTATTTTTAAGTGATCTCTACACCTAACATGAGACTCAAAGTTAACAACCCTGAGGTCAAGAGTTGCATGTTCCACCAAGCGATCTAGCCAGGTACTCTCAAAATTCCATTTAAGTGACATAGTGGGTACATGGGTATCTGCTGTGTCATTCTTTATACCTTTTGTATTCTTAAATGGTGTATAGCACTTTGAAAACCGAATATATATGTCTCTGTGTTTATACACACACACACAAATACACCCACACAAATGTATTTAGCCTATTTTGTAGATGTATTAATTGGGTTGGCCTGATAATTGCCTTTGTAGCCTAAATCTTGAAAGAGAGGGCAGTCGACAGTTTTACATTTATGCATAGAAAGTAGAAAAGCATTTTCTACACCTTTAAAACATGTAGGTTTACTGAGCTGTACATTCAGTTCCTGCCTAGAATAGCAACACAGGGGTGTCTTTCTTGTTTGGGATCTGTGCTGCAGTACTGCCTTACAGGTGATGTGGACTGATCATCGGGGAAAAGATGCTTTCCAGGGTTATGTATTTGGGAAGATTTAAAGGAAAGACAGCAGAATTTTTGCCTTTATTCATTCAGAATATATTTAGGGAGGGCAGGAAGGACGTTAGGGCAAATAACAAAATAGGGTAGTAAATGATAAACAGGCCTCTGCAGGGTGCAGAAAACCTCACAGTGATTTGAAGGTCTTCTAGGGGAAGGCAGGATACTGGAGTGCTTGGAGGTTTGCACATGAATTTTTAAAAGGAGTTCACAAGGACCACAAGTGTAATTAGCCTTATTCATCATGATGAGGTATTTGATCAAAGCTCTTATGGAAGTAAAACTTGTTTCTAGAAAATTATTTTTAATATTATGCCAATCTTCTTACAATGCCATTTTTAAAAATAGGTAAGCACTCAGAATACTTTTAAGGTTTCTTTAGAAATCATTCCAGCTCTGTTATTTAGCTTTACTCTGAGAGCAGCCTGTAATCACTGACATTTCCAGATTTTGACTTGTATGGACTTAAAATGCCATATGTGAATGTATTTACTAACTTGATGTAAATAAAGAATAGCTTCATAATTTCAAACAATATGCATACATCTCTCATAAGCAGTTCATCATTCTATCTGCTTAAACCAGTACTTTCCTTTCCATTTTTCTAGACTGAAAGCTGATTTTGTTGCTCATGTCTATACAGACAAGTATGAGGCCCTCCTGTGAATTAATGCTGTGTGCCACACAAGGGGAAAACAAAGCAGAAGAAAAATGTTTTATTTTATTTTATTTTTTGTTATTTATTTATTTATGAGAGAGAGACAGCATGAGTTGGGAAGGGGCAGAGAGAGAGACACAGAATCTGAAGCAGGCTCCAGAGCCTGATGCGGGGCTCGAACCCACAGACTGTGAGATCTGACCTGAGCTGAAGTCAGATGCTTAATTGACTGAGCCACTCAGGCGCCCCAGAAGAAAAACGTTTTAAAAAATGTATTGAAGGGGCGCCTGGCTGGTTCATTTGGTAGAGCATATGACTCTTGATCTCAGGGCTGTATGTTTAAGTGCCACATTGGATATAGAGATAACTTAAAAATAAAAATTTTTTAAATAAATAAATACAAAATAAATAACATATTGGAGACATTCTTCCAAAGAAGACAAACAGAGGTGGACAATGGGTACATGAAGAGATGATCAAAATAAGTAATCATCAGGGAAATGGCAAATCAAAGCCACAATGAGGTATCACCTCACAGCTGTCAGAATGGCTAAAATCAAAAAGGCAAGAAATAACAAGTGTTGACAAGGATATGGAGAAAAGGGAACTCTAGAGTACTGTTGGTGGGAATGTAAGTTGGTGGAGCCGCTATGGAAAATAGTGTGAAGGTTCTTCAAAATATTGAAACTAGAACTACCATAAGATTCACCAATTACACTTCTGAATACTTATAAAAAAAAAAAGTGAAAACAGTAACTCAAAAAGATATCTGCACTTTCATGCTCATTGCAGCATTATTTACAATGGTCAAGACATGGAAGCAGCCTAAGTGTCCATCGATGGATGAATGGATAAAAAAATGTATACATACAAAATACATACAAAAATGTTATGCACACACACATTACTTAGCTATAAAAAGGAATATTACTTAGCTATAAAAAGAATGAAATCTTGCCATATCCTGTTGACATGGATGGATCTTGAGGGCACTGTAGTAAGTAAAATAGGTTAGATAAGAAAAGATAAATACTGTATGATTTCACTTATATGTAGAATCTAAAAACAAAACAAAACCAAGCTCATGAATATAGACAGTAGACTATTGGTTGCCTGTGGCATGGATAGGCAAAATGGGTGAAGGGAGTCAAAAAGTACAATTTCCAGTTATAAAATAAATAAGTCACGGGAATATAATATACAGCATGATGAGTCCAGTTAATAATACCCCTTTTTAAAAAAAGTTTATTTATTTTTGAGAGGGAGAGAGACAGTGAGAGCGTGAGAGGAGCAGAGAGAGGTAGAGAGAGAGAATCCCAAGCAGGCTCCGCAGTAACTGTGAGCCCCAGAGTGGGGCTCAAACTCACCAACTGTGAGATCATGACCTGAGCCAAAACCAAGAGTGGGATGCTTAACTGACTGAATCACCCAGGTGCCCCTCTAGTTAATAATACCTTACTGCATATTTGAAAGTAGCTAGGAGAGTAGATCTTGAAAGTTCTCATTACAAGAAAAATACATTTTGAACCTATGTATGGTGATAGGTGTTAACTGGACTTATTGTGATGATTTTGCAATATATACAAATAGCAAATCATTACATTGTACACCTGAAACTAATATAATGTTCTGTCAATTATGCCTCGATGTAAAAAACACATTAGAAACAATGATCCATGTATATTATGTAATTAGGAAAATTAAAATATAGTACCAGAACCCTTCTGGCAGAGAGACTTGTGACCAAAGATATATAATTTAAGTTTCTTTCTGCCACTTCTTTAAAGAAAGAAAATGTATTCATTTATTAATGTTGCGAAATTATTCTAATATTGAGTTAGTATCTATGGGCTGCAGTGTAATCACACACATCTTCATTAAAAATTATAAAATTTGTCCTGTAAGTTTTATGTCATTTTGTTTTAAGATATAAAAGTGAACCACTCATAGAGTATTTAATAACAGAATGTGTGCTTCAATATGCATAGACTATATCTGGATACATAATATATTGAATTTTGAGGTAGATGTATTATCTATTTAATAGTTATTTTTATAAGTAATAATCAAATTGTCTTGCATTATAACCTTCTCTAATTTCATACTAATTGGTTACAGAAGACTCAACTAAAAACACAGGGCAACAAAGAATAGAAACCTCATTGCCTTATAATGCCAGCTCTTATGTTCTCTTGAACAGTATTATTTTCTATTTCTCACACAGAAATCAAATATACTCACAGTGATAATCAGTCAAATATAAATTAAAACAATGAGATGTGGCACCTGGCTGGCTCAGCCGGTATAGTAGGTAAAACTTGATCTCAGGGTTGTGAGTTTGAGCCCCCATGTTGGGTGTAGAGATTGCTTAAAGAAAGAAAGCTTTTTTTTTTTTGAGAGAGAGACTTATAAGCAGGAGAGGGGCAGAGGGAGGAGACAGAGAATCTTAAGTAGGCTCCATGCCCAGCAAAGAGCCCAATGCAGGGCTCAATCTCATGACTGTGAGATCATGACCTAAGTTGAAATCAAGAGTTGGATGCTTAACTCAGACACCCAGGCACCCGAAAATGCTATTTCAAAACAAAACAAAACAAAACAAAAACAAAAAACAAATGAGATGCCATTTTCCTACCATGTACTGAGTTAGAGTTAGTGTTGCCAGGAGCACAGGTCAGGGTGGGATTTGAAAGCAGTCAGAGAAGACCACACATCAGTTAATACTTGAATAGTTGTGAAAAAGAGTTTAAGAATTAGCCACACAGAAGAGTGGTGGTAAGGGCCTCCAGGAAGAGGCTACGGTATGGACAAATGCAAGAGTATGGGGGAGAACGGCACTTTGGGGACCCTCAGAGGGTATGTGGCTGAGCATACAAGGCTGTTAAGAAATCACAGGCGATTTTGTACATGAGGCTAGAGTCAGTCTCAGAGGCCTTGAATGCTTTTTAAACACTTTGACTCAGTGAAGAGAGCTAGACCTTCCTAGAGAAATAACTGATTCCAGGGCAGAGGCAGGGAAAGGACAAGTTAAACCTTGAAATTCTTGTGCCAAGAAGTAATAAAGCACTAAATAATTACTGGGACAAGTCAAAAAGACACAAAGGCTAATATGAAGTGCTACCAATTAGTCAAATCTGGGACAATTTGAGCATCAAAATACATAGTGAAACCAAGGGATTATAATTCACTATAGAAAACTAGAAGTGAATAATCCATAATCCATCCATAAATCCATCCACCCACCTACAAGCATGCATGCATACACACATGCATGCATCCATACATACACAGGAGAGAAAAGAAAGCTCCTCTTTCTATAGAAAGCTAATTAATAAATGTAGAACACAATTGGAAAGTCACTAGTTTGTACCATTACAGTAACAACTGATTCAGAATCATCAGTGTGTACTAAATCACAGGGTGGGAGTCTGTGGACTTAAACTATCTCCCCACAAATTATTAATTACAAAGTGAAAAGTTATACCTGTTTTACAGTGGGAAAAACTGGCAGATAACACCTTAATGAACCCAGTCATCAAAGTTCATTAATTACCCAGAATAAGGCAAACTGTTATCCTGGGCCTCCTTACCTGACACGTCAAGGATGCACGGTCATGGCAGAAAACTCCTGCAAAAATACACAAGCTGAGCCTAATTTTTAGGAAAAGTAGTGCTTCCTGGGTCAGGAAAAAACAATGCTATAAAGGAAATTATTAGGACAATTGGTGAATTGGGAAGATGAACTAAATATTTGATAATCGTCAAGGAATGTTAAGTTTTCTGAATTTGACAATGACATTATGGTTATGCAGGAAACTGTTCCTGTTTTTACGAGATAGAGGTCATGATGTGTGTAACATTTTCTCAGATGGTTCCCCCCTAGATTAACTTATAGGTTTGACATTTTCAAACTAAAATAAAATAATAGTAAAGATGACTCTTAGGATGGTCCAGAAGATAAATTCAAGACTCTTCTAGGGGTGCCTGGGTGGCTCAGTCGGTTAAGTGTCCGATTTCAGCTCAGGTCATGATCTCACGGTTCGTGGGTTCGAGCCCCGTGTCGGGCTCTGTGCTGACAGCTAGCTCAGAGCCTGGAGCCTGCTTCAGATTCTGTATCTCCCTCTCTCTCTGACCCTCCCCTGCTCATGTTGTCTCTCTCTCTCTCTCTCTCTCAAGTAAATAAAAACATTTAAAAAATCAGAAGATTTTAATTGATAAAATATGATTAGATTTGCCATTTTGAAAGTTTACTATGAAGCAGGATGGAGCATGGTCCAGGAAATGGATATGTTGACCAAAGGACAAGTTTGATCTGCAAACTCTTCACTTGGATTTGCTAAATACATTTTAATGTTATTTTGGCAGCTACATTTAAGTCAGAAACATGTTCTTTTTAATATACTTGGTAGTGCATAAGCTAAAAAAATTAAGCTAATACATTAAATGTGAAAACATAATTGCTTTTCTTTCCAGAAATATTATTAAATGACAATTCACTTTTATGGACAATTTCTAAAAGCTGATTGCCTATGTTATGGGTCATTTCAGCTGTTTTTGTCTTTTGCAAAGCCCCTAATTTTGGATAAAGCCATTCACTGCTTACTTCAATCTGTATTTAAAAATGATATTAATGGAGAATCCAACTTAAACTCTTGATTTGTGCTCTGGTATCACTGAAGAGGGAAAAAATGATAGTGAAAACCTCCCACTATATAAGAATTAAAAACTATAGATGTGTGGGGGTCATCTGGGCGGCTCAGTCAGTTGAGCATCTGACTCTTGATTTCAGCTCAGATCATGATCTCATAGTTCAGGAGTTCAAATCCTGTGTCAGGCTCTGCACTGACAGTGCAAAGTTGCCTTGGGATTCTCCCTCTGTCTCTCCACTGCTTGTGCATGCTGTCTTTCAAAATAAACTTAAAACAAACAAACACACAAAAAAATCCAAACCTACAGACCTGTATATTTACTTTTTTCTGCCCTCCCTACTCCTATGGAAAATAGTGGGTGAGAGGGAGAACCAAGACTAGTCTAGGACCTCCTCATAGGTAATTTGTAGCAAAAAGACAGAAAATCACCCAATATATTGGAATTGGTAGCTGGTTCTCTTCCAAAGTCTTTGCAGGGAATATTCTCCCAGCCACAACAAGAGATAAAGAATAAATTGCTTTTACACTTTTACAGCTACAGAAGTGACTTGAAATTGATGCCTTTAATTTACTTCCAACTGTGTGGATAAGGGCAGAGTCAGACAAAGGATGTCTTTCTTGTCCTGCAACAATTGGAAAGACAAATGTGTGTAGTGAAGGTGAAGGCGGCTATTAGCGGCTTCACATTACCTGATTATCTCTGCTGATTCCTACCTGAAGCAAGGTCTGTCCTACCACTACCAAGCCCCCTTGGGAGGAACCCTGGTGGGGTGCAGGCAGGAGCAAGGGCCAAACTCAGGGACAGCTTGGGTCTGTGAATTCTGTATCCCAGTTAAGTCTGAGGAAGAGGACCAGGACCCTAGCCAGCAGAGCAGATCCCATTCAGTTATGTTAGGTGAGAGGGGAGGTTCAGAAGCTGAGGTATGGTGCCGAAGGGATGTCAAAGGAGAGATGGAGAGAGGCAAGCAGGGCCAAGGGAAGGGTGGCTGATGGATTGGAATGGCGAGGGGAATGGTCTGGACACGGGCTTGACACAGGGGATCATGCTTATGATTGCATGGATGGTATTTCTAAAAGGATCATTGATTCTGTATCTTGTTTTGAGTGGTGGTTTACACAGGGGTATATAATTTTAAAACTCACTGAACTAACATCCAGATCTTTGCTTCTATGGCATGTTTATTATATCTCAATTTTTAAAAAGCCCATTGGAAATAAATACAGCAGGAAATTACTGTAGCTGAAATCACAATCTTATGGTGCCCCCAGAGCTTACTATGAACAGAAGGTTAAGAAATCCTCATAAAAGCCTACTTTACACTTACAAAAATGAGATGATGAGAGACTGCACTGCCCAAAACTCGAAACTAAAATAAAAAAAAGAGTTTAATTTCAAAGTTCTGTTGGGCCTTGGTGGAAATAAAAGTGTCCCAGATGTAGTGGATTCTGCTTTGGTCAGACAGTAATAGGTATAATTTCTTTTGCCCCAGTAGGCCTCTGGGCCTTGTAAGAAGCCAGGAGGAGGAACTGAAATTAGTCTGGACAGTAATTTAAAATACTATCTCCCTTGTGAACAAAGGAAGCTGAGAAGTCTATGTTTAATGAAAAAAAGTTTGCATTCCTATGGATTAGGCTGTACCTTCTCCTAGGAACAATACACAAATCATGCTCATAATAAATGTATCATGGTTTACTCACTGAAGAAAGGACTTATATAAATTCAAAGATTATCTATCTATCTATCTATCTATTTATCCACTTATCTATCTACCTATCTATCTAAGTTTTCAATTTATTTAAGTAATCTCTACACCCCATGTGGGACTTGAACTCATGACCCTGAGATAAAGAGTTGCATACTCTTCCCACTGAGCCAGTCTTTTTTTCTTAAACTTTTCCTTTAATTACAGAAAATCAGTATTTTAAGAAATTCTTATTTAAAAATTCAATATTTAAACATATCAATTTTCTTCAAGTTAATCTAGAAATTAACTGGGATACTATCTTTCTCTCAGACCCTCCCCTGCTCAAACTGTGTCTCTCTCTCTCTCTCAGAAATAAAAACGTTTAAAAAAATATAGGGAATATAGAGAAAAAATTGACTTTTTAAAAAAATTTATTTCTGAGAGAGAGAGAGAGAGGCAGGGAGGGTCAGAGAGAGAGGGAGATACAGAATCTAAAGCGGGCTCCAGGCTCTGAGCTGTCAGCACAAAGCCCCACTTGGGGCTCGAACCCATGAACCGTGAGATTATAACCTGAGCCCAAGTCGGATGCTTAACCAACTGAGCCACCCAAGTGCCCCAAAATTGACTTTGATTATGAAAAATTTCAAACATAAAAAAGTAGAAAGACAATGAAAAAAGAAATAACCATTACTCAGGTTCAACAATTCTTAATATTCTGCCATAGTTTCACAGGTAGATAGGTAAATGGATAGATAGAATGAGTGAGATAAGTATATACTTACTGAACCATTTTACTTTTTTAAAATTTTTAATTAAAAATTTTTTTTCACATTTATTTATTTTTGAGAGACAGAGTAAGACAGAGCATGAGCAGGGGAGGGGCAGAGAGAGAAGGAGACACAGAATCTGAAACAGGCTCCAGGCTCTGAGCAAGCATTCAGCAGAGTCTGATGCAGGGCTCGAACCCAGAGCTGTGAGATCATGACCTGAGCCGATGTCAGAAGCTCAACCGACTGAGCCACTCAGATTTTACCTTATTTTAAAAAATTGTTTATTTATTTTGAGACAGAGAGTGAGCACAAGTCGGGGGCTGAAGAGGGACAGAGAATCCCAAGGGGGTGCCGTGCAGCAAGCACACAGCCCAATGTGGTGCTTGACCAAACACACCATGAGATCATGACCTGAGTCGAAATCAAGAGTGGGATGTTCAGCTGATTGAGCCACGCAGGTGGCCCCTTACTGGACCCTTTAAAAGTTGTGTTAAACTCAAATACTTTATCCGTAAATTCTTCAGTTATCAGTTGACTTGGGCTGCTATAACAAAGTATTAAAGATTGGGTGGTTTTTTGGTTTGTTTTTAAAGATTTTATTTTCAAGTAATCTCTCTATCCAACGTGGGGCTCAAACTTACAACTCTGAGATCAAGAGTCACATGCTCTACTCACTGGGACTGCCACACCCCAAGACTGGGTGGTTTAAACAACAGACCTTTATTACTCACAGTTCTGGAGCCTGGAAAGTCTAAGATCAAGGTGCTGGCTGCTTTGGTTCCTTGTGAGGACTCTTTCCTGGCTTGCAGATGGCTACCTTCTAGCTGTGTTCTCATATGGTGCACAGGGAGCTATCTCTTCTTTTCTACTTATATGAGTGATAATCAAAATATGATTATCAAAATATATAGGCCACACCCTCATCTAAGCCTGATTACCTCCCAAAGGCCGCATACTCAAAGACCCTCACATTGGAGGTTAGAGCTTCAACATATGAATTGGGTTGGAAAGGGGCGGGGCACAATTCAGTCCCTAGTTCTAGAATAAGTCCTTTCTTCTACATCATTGCATTATTATCATACCCCAAACATTTAACAACATTTCCTTAATATCCCCTAGTGCCCAGTCCATACTCAAATATCACCAGTTGTCCTAAACATGTCATTTATAGCTGGTTTGTCCAGACCAGAGACTATGCATTGCATTTGGTTTGTCTCTTAAGGTTCTTTTCATTTACCACAGGTCTCCTATTCTACTTGACCTCAGTTCTTTTCCCATGATACTTACCTGTTTAAGAGACAGATTGTAGAAAGTCTCACATTTTAGATTGTTTTCTTAGAAGTCATCTATTTTGTTCCTCCTACCCCTTATATGTCCTGTAAACTGAAGTCTTATCTCAAGACTTGATTGGATTCAGGGTAATTATTTTTGGTTCTACTATTTTATTGGTGATGCTGTGTTCATCAAGAAGCATGAAATCTTAGGGCACCTGGGTAGCCCAGTTGGTTAAGCATCCAACTCTAGGTTTTGGCTCAGGTCATGATCTCAGTAATGACAGCACAGAGCCTGCTTGGGACTCTCTCTCTCCTTCTCTTTCTGCCGCTCCCCATTCTCTCTCGTGTGTGTGTACCTATATGCACATGTGTGTGCTCTCTCTTTCAAATTAAAAAAAAAAAAGGAGACTAGAATCAGGCCATAGTATATATGAGAACTGTACATATTTATGGGTAGCATTTCAAATTAATGGGGAAAAGATGGTCTATGTGATAAAAAGTGTTGGGAAAGAATAGATCCCTACTTTATCCTATATCCTCCCAATAAATTCTAGGTGGGGGGCGCCTGGGTGGCTTAGTCAGTTAAGCGTCCGACTTTTGCTTAGGTCATGATCTCGTGGTTCGTGGGTTCGAGCCCCGCATCGGGCTCTGTGCTGACTGCCAGCTCAGAGCCTGGAGCCTGTTTCAGTCTGTGACTCCCTCTCTCTCTGACCCTCTCCTGCTCACGCTGTCTCTCTCTCTCTCTTAGAAATAAATAAAAACCTTAAAAAAAAAATTAAAAAAAAAATTCCAGGTGGATTAAACAACTAAATATAATAACATCTCTAAAAGAAACAGAAAATAAAGAATACTTTATAAACATTGGGATACAAAAAATAAGGCACAACACTTAGAAACCTTAAAGAAGGACTGGTAAGAGGCACCTGGCTGGTTCAGTGAAGCATGCAACTCTTGATCTGGGGGGGCATGAGTTCAAGCTCCGTGTTGGTGGAGAGATTACTTAAATAATATATTAAAAACAAAGGACTGGTAAAATTGATCAGACATTAAAACACATAAAACTTGTACAGCAACATGAATAGAGCAATATAACAAAGATTAGGTAATATCAACAAAGGCTGAAGAGCTGATATCCAAAACATATAAACAACTCTCAACAATCTAAAAGAAAATGAAAACAAATGGAGAAATGAGCAAATGACATGAATAAGAAATTCTTAGAAAATATACTGAGCACTTTATAACATGCTCAGCTTTACTAGTGAGGGAAAAGCAATGAAAATTACAGTAAGCTATTAGTTTTTATTCTCAAACTTAAAAATATTGGTTATATCTAGTGATCTCAAGGTGCTCAGAAACAAGTACTCTAAAATATTATTGTTGTCTCTCAAAATTTAAAAAGTGGATACTCTTCAATTCAGCAATTCCACCTTCTGGGGATATACATATGTTAGGATATTCAATGCAAGGCTGTTTGTAATAGTGTCCTTTGCTACAACCTAAGTGTCCATCCACAGGACAATAAATTATGGAAAACATACAAGAGAAATCTATGCAGCCATTAAAGTGAACGGAATAGGCTATAAGGACAAGGAAAATGTTTAGGATGCAGTATTAAGTAAAAAAGAAAAAAGTTCATAGAACAACGTGCACACTATGAAACAATTTATTTTAAAAATCTTTTAAACCTAAATACAGACTATTAAAGGTGGTTATCTAGGAGGGTAGGATTGGGGTATAAGGGTGAAGGAGAATTTTATATATACAAATATTTCTGCTTTTTATTTATGTTTTTAAAAAATACAATCACACATTCATGCATTATTTGGTCATTTGGGATATAAACAAAGAAAAAGAAAAATACTTCAAGAATCTTTGAGGTAAAAAGACCCTATCACAAAGTAAGACCCATATTTTAGAAGCTACTAATGAGGATGAGCATGTATATTCATTTCATCCTGGGAGAAATGTTTAGCCAAGGAGAGCATGGATGTGCTGATCTTCATGCGTTCTTTTCCATTTCTCTCAGGCTACTAAATTCTACTCTACTGATTCACTAAAGATCTGACAGTGTGTCAAATGCATGCTCGCATTTCTCCAAAGGTAAAGGGAGAGGGAGCTGGGTACCACTCAGTCAGTGCCATAGGCACAGGCCTAGTCTTTGCGGTGAAAGAATCCTCAGTCATTCTCTGATCTCAAGACTCAGTATAACCTGAATTCTCACCATTCTCTAGCCTCTTCCACCCCAGCATGCCATTATTATTATTGTTGTCATTGTTGTTATTGTTTTGTGTGGGAAGAAGTGTACATAACCAAAAAAAATCACACACAAAAACCCAACAACAACCCCAAATTAACATCAGGAATAATTGTTTTAAAAAGTTTGTAATGGTAGCATGTGGTCTGAGGTCCCCAAATTTAATCAGACGTATGACATTTACACAACTTTACAGGTTATTTCAAAACCTACCCGCAAGGAAAGAGCCCTCCAAACTCTGTCCTCAACCTGTGAAGAATGGTGTTGGCCCCAATTAAGAGCCCTGTGTTTTCGAACCAACCTCACTGCAGGACCTGGGAAAAATGCCTTGCCTTGTCAAATGAGGGATTCCTCACCTACAGAATAAAAATAATAATATCTAACAAAATAAAAACAAACATATTTAACAGGGCAGCTAAGCCCCTAGCACTGTGTCCAGCATGTGAATATTTAATAAGTCCAGTAGCTTATTAAATATTCATTTTCTCCCTTTTTTTACTATTCTACAAGATTTTCAGTCTCAGGGTCAGGAATATGGGGGATTTCAGATTAATGCTGAGATTAGCAGAATATCCAATAAAATAAAATCAACTTTTTTATTATTATTTTTTAAAGACTTAATTTAGGGGCACCTGAGTGCCTCAGTTGGTTAAGTGTCTGACTCTTGGTTTTCAGTTCAGGTCATGATCTCAAGGTTCATGGGATCATGGGATCAAGCCCTACACTGGCTTCTATGTTGACAGCATAGAACCTGTTTTTTTTAACATTTTACTTTTAGTGGTGCATAGGTGGCTCAGTCATTGAGGGACTGACTCTTGGTTTTGGCTCAGGTCATGATTTACAGTTTGTGGGATTGAGCACTGCGCTGGGCTCTGTGCTGACAGTGCCAAGCCTGGTTCTGATTCTTTCTCTCTCTCTGCACCTTCCTTGCTCTCTCTCTCTCTCTTGAAAAAAATTAAAACTTTTTTTTAAAAAAAGATTTTTTTAAGTACTCTCTACACCCAACATTGAACTCCAAACTTACAACCCTGTCATATGCTCTAGGTCAAACAGTGAACAATAAACTAATCAATCAACCAAGCAAACTGAACTATATTTCTTACGGCCAATTTCTCGGAGCTTAGAGATTAGTTTATTGAATGTCAGGAAGAGTCAAATTGCTCAAGAGAAGTGCAACACTTATTGTAAAACAAATACTGTAAGAAAGAGCACTTTTCTGTCACTACCTCAACATGACCTAAAAGCAAAACATAAATAGGGTTTAAAATTTCAATGTGTGGGAGCGCCTGGGGGGCTGAGTTGGTTAAGTGTCAGACATTGGCTTATGGTTGGTGAGCTTCAGCTCTGCATCAGGCTCTGTGCCGGCAGTGCAGAACCTGAAGCCTAATTTGACTCTGCATCCCATCCTCTCTCTGCTTGTGTCTGTCTCTCTCTCAAAAATAAATGTTAAAAGAAATAAAAATAAAATTTCAATGCGTGTGCTTAATGTATGGAATTCCTATTCCCAAGAATGTGAGACATTTCGGCAAATTTACCCACTGTAATTATACACTTTCGCTCTTAACAATGTTATACTAACAAAAGCATAAAATTCTGTGTTTCTAAAATGTGAAAATGCTTAAATAGTATAATTATCTGTACTTATTATATTTTTCCCTCATTTATTGGAATCATATGCCTTTTTTAGAATTTCCAGTCTAAACACTAAATTTGAAGGTGAAAGAAAATGAACTGATGTAAGTGAACTTCCTGGCACTTCAGTCTTACTTTGACATTTAGATAAGTCAATAAATACAATTTCATGGGGTACTTGAATTTCTTTAATTCTAGGGAGCCAAAAAGACAACTCCCATGTAATATCTATCTATTCAAAACAAGACCTACTTGGATGTTAACTAGACTTGCTGTGGTGATTATCTTACAATATATACAAATATCAAATCCTTAATGTTGTACAACTGAAACTAAAATAACGTTAAATGTCAATTATACCTCAATAAACAAAACAAAAGACTCATTCTTGCAAAATCTCAGCTAATTTGGGAAGAGGTGGTCTTTTCACTACTTTCCCAAGGCCAGTAAGGCCTCCTTTTTTCCAGTCAAAGCCTACGACCTGGGAGGACAGGTCTCTGCTTAACAGTGGACTCATTTGCATAGCATTCTAGAAGCTTCCAAGTCTTCTGTTTTATTGCTGCCCCTGCAAACAGGTAGACCACTTTTAATTTAAGGCCTTCACTGAGTTCCTTAGGGGAAACAGGGAAGGAAAGAACATGATTACTAAGCTTCTGGTCTAAGTGGCTGATCTGTAGTTCGAGACTGTTCAGCTGAGTCAGTGATGCAGAACTGTCTTTCCCCAGCCCCCTTTCCTCCTTAATTAGCAGTGCTAAAGGGTAAAGGCCTTCAACAATAGAAGTCAAATAGCCCCTCTGGGAGGTACTCCATAAAAATTTGCATTTCTGAGAGGCTTCTAGGGGGACTGACTAAATTCATCTTTTCTTCTAGAGGCTGGCAGTAATTGCAGAGCTGCAGGATAAAACGTTGAAATAAATGCTGGTGAAAAATTAAGAATAGCTTGCAAGATGTAAAATTTTGGGCTATGAAATCTAAAGTTTGCCTTCCAATCTATTCACCTTCTCAGACGCTACCATGGAAATTTGTTTAAAGTCTCACCAATATGACAGTCTCGGTTTTCAGAAATCTCAGGCATTATTTTAACACAGAAGAAAAAGAGATACGACTCCACAGTTTGCAAGATTCAACTTCGAGGATTAAATCCGCCACTTGCTTCATTCAATACTTCAATAACTGGATCTGTCAACACTTTATGTAAGAAAAACTCAGCACTGTGTATAAAATTACGGAGTTAAATGCGGGTACTGGACTCCAAGAACACCAACTACGAGGCAAACCCTATGGTATATCGTGTTTCCACGGTGGGTTTATCTATCGCCTCCTTCAGAAGCCCTAGTCTTTTTGAATGCTGGATACAACATACGTCGATAAAGAGTATGGGTGATTTAAATAGTTCTTAAGTCGTGAAACCAACTTTCCTTATGTCTATTGAGCGGCGGACAACTTAATCAGTCCACACTCTTTTCCCAAGCCAGCAGCCATGGCAAGAGTCCCTTTCACTTGGCGCGATTACAAGGGAAACCCAGAAATACTTAAATAAATATACAAGCCAAAGAAGTGGTGTTAAATTACTAGGGTAGGGCTGTGTAAAGCTTTGGTGACTCATTAAAGGAAGTTGGGACCTGGGGTCTTAGCACTGGAGGAACGCAGAAGAAACAAAAGTTGGGGGTAGGCGGAGGGTCCAGAGCACACTTTTACGTTTGATTGGCGGAACCACTTAGACTTTTCTTTATGGCGTCACCGGGTACCTGCCTGTAGAAAGGCCCCGTCTGCGTGACGTCACGCCTCACTGACCAATGAAAAGCCCCAGTCTGCGGGCCCCGAGGAGGGTTGTGGGCCCTTTTTTGTGAATGAAGCTCCACGGAACAGCCCTCCTGGGGTCCCCGGGAGCCGCGGCCCGCTGTGCTCCCGCGCCTCGGCAGCACAGTCCTCGGCCGCGGTGGGCGCGCGCGGTTACCCCGGGCAGACCCAGCCGCCGGCGGCAGCGCCGTCACCTCGGCCGCGCCAGCGGGCTACGGGGACCTGGGGGCGGGCTGGGGGGCGCCGGCGGCGGCAGGAGGCGCTGTAGCCAGGGCTGCGGCGCGGGTCCCGCGGCGGCCGCAGGAGGGAGCGGGGCAGGCGCGGTGGGCCCGGCCCCTCCTCCGGCTTCTGCGCGGCCGCCTCCCGCCGGGCTCGACCGGCACCCGCCGTCTCTGCAGCGCCGCTCCGCGCCCGCCGCCCCAAGCGCTCGCGCGCGGGGCTGGGGGGGGCCTCGGCGGGCGAGCGGGCGCTCGGGGCCATGGTCGTGGCCCCCTGACGGGCCGCGGCCGCCTCCATGAAGCGGAAGAACGAGCGGCGGCCGAGCTGGGCCGCCGCGCCCCCCTGCTCGCGGCGTTGCTCGGCGTCCTCGCAGGGAGTGAAGAAGAGCCGCAGATCCACGTCGCAGGAACTGCGCCGCCTGGACCAGCAGGACGACCTGTACCTGGACATCACCGGTGAGCCGGCAAGCGAGCGCGTGGCGGGGCGCCCCAGACACGCGGCACCCTGCGCGGGGGTCCTAGCCCACCCACCCAGGCTGTGGAGGCACCTCCCGGGGCCCGGCTGACACGCCTCCACCCCCACTCCCCTAAAAGCCCCGCCGGCCACACCCCCTTCAGCTGCCGGGCTCCCTGGGAGCGCCCCCCCTACCCCGACTTTCCATCTGCGTGTGTTGCGAGCTGTAACTTTATCCGTTTTGCACTCCTACCCGGGCGAGATGGGCCGAGGGTCACCTTTCTAAATTGCTGGCGTCAGCTCGGCGCCTCGGGTTTTTTCTGAGTTCGGGTTGATCGCGCCTCCCGGGGCTGCAAGCTCGGTTGGCCCTCACAGGATTCTGAACCTCTGAATCACCCCAGAGGATTCCCCGAGCGCGCGGAACGCGCCGGCACGAGAGCAGCTGCCCTGTTTATTTGGCGTTCGCCCAACCTTGGCTGCTCTGGAGGAAATGGAGTCCCGCCTCGTGCGGCGTTCCCACGTCCGCACGCGGGTCCGCACGCGGGTCCGCACGGCCCACTCCCCTCCCCCGCGCGCTCGCGAGCACAGGCGACCTCCGGGGCTGGCTCCCCTCCTCGCGTGCCTCCACTAGCGGCGGGTCACGTTGAAGGCTTGGGAGCCGCTCTGCGTGCCGAATGCCCAGAGTTGTCACTTTTGAGAAATCGCAGCCAGCCGGAGCAGGTAGAAAAGCAGCCCTTTGATAGCTGTTTTAGTATTAGTCCTGATTCAACAATTCTTGAAGACTAATAAATCCAATTTGGCAGCTAATGCATTTGCCAGGATTGACCCTAAAGCGTGTGAAGGCATCAGATGTGATGATGTATGTGGAAACGCTTTGTAAACACCATAGCTGTCTACAATTTTGAGGGAATTTTCAGTCTTTTTTCTGTGGCGCGGAATGTGTAAGGCTTGGCATGTGGGATTTTTTAAAAACGGTTTCCCGCCCTGAGTCTTTGATAAACAAGGTGAACTGGGCTGGTCCGAATATTAATTTAGAAAGTGTTCAGACAAACAATTTAGGAGACCTTGATTTCTAGATTGATGGACAGTTGTAAACTGAAGGTCCGTTTTAAACACAGCTGCGAGTCCAGGGGAAGGTTTCTTGGCGCTGGGTGGGATGGTCCTTGGGAACCGTGGCGGGAGGAGCAGGGGGTCGCCTTAAGCCGGGTCCACCGTAACATGTGGCTCTGTTGGAGGTGAAGCCAGCTTGCCCCGAGGCTGAGACCCGGTCCCACCTGGCTGTGTACTCCTGGGGAGATAGCCTCGCCGAGGAGGGCTGGGGAGTGGGGGGGACGACACCACACGTTCCTTGTGCCTTTGTTATTTATACCTGTTCAAAGGCACTTTGCCTAATAGTATTTAATTTTAGGGCAAATAACGCACTCTTCATTAGGAAGGTGGTCAGGAGTTTCTAGTGAAAACTTGGCTGCAGCCACAGGCTGTTGTTCCCCAGAGGCTGTTGTTCCCAGAGGCAACGGCAGTTCCTAGTTCCCTATGAATCCTTCCAGAAATAGACTATGCGTGCATACACCTATATATTCTCTATCAGACACAAGCGTGATAGCATACGTGTTGTTTTGCATAGCTTTTTTCTTTACAGTATTTCTTAGCAGAACGATTGTTCTGTACATGCAAACCTGCTGCATTTGATTTTAATTACTGCTTAGGCCAAAGTAGACCTAGTTTTAAAAAATAAAACTATAATGGTTTTAAATGTGGATTTAAATATATGTATCTGTAAAGCTTTTATTATTTTTTTTAAACTAATTTCTACACCCATTGTGGAGCCAGAACTCACAACCGCCAGTTCAAGAGTCATGTGCTGTATCCTCTGAGCCAGCAAGGTGCCCCTAAATATATTTTATTTGTTTAGTCAGCTACAGGTCCTTATTGATGAATATTTAGGTTGTCTCCATCAAAAAGAAGTTTTTGACAGTACAGTCATTGGAGTAAATCTTATTCCTCCTTCATGGCTGGCTTTCCTGAGCACAACAATGATTTAATTTCAGAAAATACTGCCAAGCTGAATATTGAAGAAGGAGTTGGCGCATTATATAATATCAAAATGCTGTTATTTAGATTGCAGTCCCAGATAATGGAAGGGTCCCCCTTCAGTGTAAGGGCAGTAACAGGGTCAACTTTGCCTGGAATTTTTCCAGGTGTCCCTTAGTGACAGTCTTGGCTTCCTGGAAAAATGATACTGAATCAGTCTGCTTCAAGGTGATAGACAAGACAAATAAATGTTGGATGCAAGGTGAAGATTACACTGGGTTTGGAGGGAGGCTTGAGCCTCATCCTCAGGAAGTGACAACCTGGTCCCATCCTCCCCAACTTGTTTTTTCCTCAGTCATTGTTTCCTTAATATTTTTCAAGTTGACTGTTACCAAAAGAGATATATAAATATATATTACTTGGTCTCCCCAGTAATATTTTCTTTTCATTTTCTGTGCACATTTAAATTTCTGCAAATTGTGCCATGTAAGCAAGGACAGTCCTCTTTTTAATGGCTGTATGGTATTGCATTGTATGGCTGAATTGTGATTTATATAATGGTAATAAATAATCTACTTTTTTCGGGGGGGGGGCGGTTTGAGTCCCTGCAAATGGCAGCAGTAGCATCAGTGTATATGTCTACCTATGTGTGTGACTATATCTGCAAAGTAAAGTGCAGAGGCCAGGCCAAAATATATATAGTTTTATCTATTCATTGGTGGACTTTTTTGGCAATTATGAGTAATGCTGCTATGAACGTTCACGTACAGGTTTTTGCATGGACATTTTCCGTTCCTTTGCATATATACACCTAGGAGTAGAATTGCTGGTTTGCATGGTAACACCATGTTTAACCTTTTGAAGAACTGCCAGACTTTTTCCCAAAGCTGCTGTACCACCAGCATTTCTCACCAGCAATGTACCAGTTCTTCCACATCCTTGCCAACACTTGTTACAGGATTGTGAAGATTCTTTCCCAGTGGTATTGGTTTGTAAAAATTAGTTCACCTTATCACTTCTGCCTCCTCTGCCCTTTAATACCTTATTTCTTTTTACTTTAGTGTCTTGTTATTTTTATTGTAACTTACTTTTTCTGTTAAGTCAAATTTCCATAGATTGCATAATATTTTATGGTGGTATATACATTTGATATAGGATACTTAATGCCTATTTTTTTTTCTCTGTAGTCCTTTGTTGTATGGTTACTAATTAATTAAATAATTAATTTTAGTGTCTAGGTAGCCACTTGTCTACACTGGGTATTAACTAGGAGTAGACTGATGGTTTTATTTCCACATGAACCCTATTCACCTCTTGCTGACCATTCACTCACTTCTTGCCATGTGCAGTGATTAGATTTTTATATCAGCTGTATTCCTGTGCAGTTCCAGTTAAAAAAAAGATCATAAAAGCAGTGTAAATTGTATACATTAACACGAAAGAGATATTGAGTAAAGGTATAATCAGAATGAGTTGTTATCAGTTAAGGAAGCAGGGGAAGAAGGGAAGAAAGGAGGGTTTTTGTTTGGATTTGGAGTTAGAATCTCTCAAGATAGGAAAAATACCAGAGAAAAAATGTTGGACATGGGTTTTTGATTTTCTGATGAACCTTCTAAGCAGTCAGAGGTATGAATCTTTTTGACCTCTATATTTCTATCCCTTAAATAGGGCCATAAATGACAGTGCACAATCTACTTTTTGCTTTATTAATATAGGAAAAAAATATTAAAAACTATGAAACTATTATCTCTGATAATTTATAGTGTTTAATGGTACAGATTTCGATTTCTTTTACTTTCTAATTTTTAAACATCTGACTAGTAAAAATAATTGTAAATAACTATTGGCTAAAAAAGATTCTTCATGGTTTGCCTTAAAATAAATTTCATTTTTAATATCTGTCATGGTAGTCTACCTTTCTAAAAGTCTATCACAGTAAATAATTTTATTGGAGAAACTCTAGTCGAGGTCAGGATTGTCATTTAAAAGCACTGATTAATGGTGTACTCCTCAAATTACAGACACAGCACTGCCTTTACCCTGCTTCTTTTCTTTTTAGGATTTAAAAAATTCATACTAGACATTATTGGACAGGGAAAATTATTCATTAATTTGAGAAGTGTTGAATGCTTACTATGTCAACTAGTCTTGCATATTCATTGTTTGCAATGATAGAAGTATATTTTTCTTGATAAAAAAATAATGCTGTTACCTGGGGCACTGATTCAAGGAGGAAATAAATTAATTTTTCTCCAAGATTTTGATGTAGTAGATAATTGAGTTTCAATAATTGAAGCTCATCAAAGTATGTAGTGTTCATTTTTCTTCTTATGACTTATTTCTTTTTTTTTTTTTTACAAATAGTTTATTGTCAAATTAGTTTCCACATCTTATGACTTATTTCTATACTTTAAATTTGTGCGTGATCTAATTTTTAAAAAAAAATTTTTTTTTTAATGTTTTATTTATTTCTAGGAGAGAGAGAGAGACAGCGTGAGCAGGGGAGGGTCAGAGAGAGAGGGAGTCACAGACTGAAACAGACTCCAGACTCTGAGCTGGCTGTCAGCACAGAGCCCGACGCGGGGCTCAAACCCGCGAACTGCGAGATCATGACCTAAGAGAAAGTCGGATGCTTAACCGACTAAGCCACCCAGGCGCCCCTAATTTTTTTTTTCTTGATTTATGTGCTTGTTTAAATCTTCAGTATCTTTACTTCTGATGGTGTCATGTTAGTTATCTGCTTTAAATCTAATTCCTTAGGCAGTGGGACACCACACACAAAAACTTAACCCAGTTTCATTGTTACTGCTTCAATGGACAGAATAGTTGGGCATAGAGATGAAGGGAAAGTGGAATAACTGGGTGACAGAGGCGGTACTAATGCCAGGAGTTGCCAGTCAGTGCAAACTATAACTGCTTTAAATGGGAATGAATTTTCCCAGTTGCTCCCGGGGAGACCTGGGATGAAACCACACTGTGGATTTTTAGAATGGAAAGAAGGTATTGGGTACCTAACAATGACATATCTTGAAGTTTCTGAGATAGTCTCTGGGGATCTCTGAATTGATAGGTGTTTTGTTATTTGAAAGAATTTCAGGAGATCATCTTGAAATAGCACAATTGTCCACTTTTCTCTCAGAAGCTAAGACCAGAGATAAGTAATTTTGGCCAAATTGATGCAGTTTCTTTTTGGGAAAGCCATACTACCTGTCTTTTATTCTTTCCAGCAGATAAAACTATTTCAGCAGAGATGTACATAAATTTGTTGAAAATGCACTGTTTAGTCCTATGCTACATAGGTTAGTAGGTGATGTCATAGTAGATGCTCCATGAGTAGTATCTGTAAAGTTGAATTTAGATCATTACCTAGTGAATTTGGAAATAGGAGCAAACTACATATACAATTCAGGTCCTCAGGGCTCATGCTGTTTTCCAAATTGGCTGTCATCACACCTCAGATTTTCTAGATATTTCATTCATTCAACCAAATGTATAATGAATACCTACTCTGCCAGGCTTTTTTTTTTTCTTCCTCAAGTGCTAAAAATAGGTCACTGCGGAAGATAATCCTTGCTCTCATGGAGTTAGTTTGTTTTCTGTGTTAATTGAGAAAATAAAATTTAGAGGGTCTGAGGAATAACTCGTATAGAGAGGAACCGTATTGTGATTGAAATTTCAGGGGAAGAACAACTTTGTTCTTTGTTCCTAGAGTTTTTGAAGAGCTAATTGTAGTGGTTGGGCATGAGGGCACCAGGGAAAGCTAGTGTCTGCCCTCACAGAGACTGAACACAGCTGGATTATTAATAACGTTCCGGAGCCTTTATTCTCTCATTTGTTTGAAAATAAAAAGTGCATGGTGTTGTTGGGAGGGTGAACTGAAGCAGATGCATGTGAAATGGCTGGCTTGGGGCCTCCTTTACAGCCAGGGGTCCCTAAATGGTCTCTCTAGTATTACAAGTGTGCCAGCAGTGGGCCAGTAGCACCAAGGGCAGACTGAGACAGTCATCATGGTTGGAAGGGTTTCAAGCTCAGAAGTAAACATTTCCCCCATACGTGTGCATGCACAAAAGGTTCAGTGAATCAGCACAGTGAAAATGCAGTGTGTTCCTTTCTCTGCTTCTGAGAGTGATCTTCAGGGCAGAAGCGCTCCAGATGCGGCTGGCTCAGAATTTGTCAGAGCAGTGGAGGAGATTTGGTACTGTGTTGACAAGCTTTTCTGCCTTGGGAAAAACGCTATGGTTTCTCTTTAAAGATTCCTTGTAAGAGGAAGAATAAAGCAATGCTGTCTCATCCTTTTTGAGGCTATTGTTATGTATTTTTATTACACCGAAGAGTTTGTGTATTGCTTTATATTAAATTGCAGTAAGCTTATTGGGGAGTGTTTTTGTAAAGATGAAAAGGCCTCATGGGAGAGTCTCAGGTAGGTTATAGAAAATAAAACAAATATATTAAATTTTTTTATTGATGGAATATAAACTTTTCAGAGTGGTTAAAGCATGACTGTGCTCTAGAATATTGTTCTAAAAGAGTATTTCACAGATCCAAAAGATTTGGTCCTGGTGGCGTGTATTACAGGCAGACTCGACTTTGTTGTTATTTTGAGTAAAGCAAAATTGCTTTTCAGTGGACCTTTCCATGCTTAATTTGTGACATGGAGACCTGATTTATGTGGAAGAGGTGGGAGTTAGACATAAGTAAGAAATTCTATCTGCAAATCTTTTAACTATACTGGGAACAAAATAATTTTAGTAGCCAGTATTTTATTTTCCTTTCTGTCCTAGCTACAGAGTATTTTTAATATGAGTAAGCCCTTTACTCAGGTCCTTCACATTACTTTTACGTAATTATCTGTAAGTTGAATGAAAAGCATGGATAGACTGGTTTATCTGAACATTTCAAAAACCATTCCTCATTTAGGACAGGCACTAATATGAGTGAGGTAAGTAGGTGCAGGGGTTGTGGGCAAAAAGTGGAGAGATTAATACAGAGACACAGACTGTTTTGGCAGGAGCTAACCAATCTTCAAATACGGTTTCTTTACATTATTTAGTTTTTAGCTTCTGAGATTAGTCATTTAATTTCTAGAAGTGTGGATCTGCCATGTTAGACAGGGATTGCCTTAGAAAACATTTTCCAAAACAAAATTGATTTCAATTTCCTAAATACGAGGATATTTAACTGGAATGTGTGCGTCTCATCTGGATTCTCTAGTTTATATGAAAGTTTTACGCCCTTCTCTCTCTTTCTCTTTTTTTCTATAGCTTTTCATGGATACTGCTCCAACAAAGGTATTCAGATCATTGACTCTACTTTGCAGTGCTTTCTGATGATTTAAAAACTGTAGATTTAACCTGTTAGTTGTCATTCTTGGTTCCGTCCCTTCCTTGTTTGCTTGTCTTAAATTTAGTCTTAGGTAGGAGATTCGAGTTTTCTGTAATTTTAGAGTATCCTACATATGTTTATGACCTAAGTCAAAATTTGTCTTTATATGAAAAGTTTTGTTGTTTCTGTGTATAGGTACTGTTGACATTAGTTTCTGTGATATTTTATTAGATTAATTATTAATGCTATGTTTTAGATAGTGAATATTTTTGGTAATACTAAACTTTTTCTGTTTTAATTGAATCTTATATTCATAGACTTGCTGAAAGGATGCTTAGAATGAGCTCTGTAACAGCTATTCTTGATTTTTTTCTTTTGCTAGGTTACTTAGTTCTTTCTAGGCCTTTCTTTGCTTAATGGTCAGGCTTATATCTTATTTACTGTTTTTGGCAAGAGGGAAATCTCATGAAGATGCCAACTTAAACTTAGGGAATGGGGAAGCTAAAGTATTCTGATTCCATTTCATTTTCAAGTTCCTCACATAAGACCAGTTATCAAAAGAACAAATCCGAATGGCCCCATATGCATATATTTCCAATTAAAAAAATTTCTGCTTTTATTCTCTTGGTCTTTTATTCAGCTCCTTTAATTCTTAGTATCATTTACATTCTAGAGGAGCAGTTCTTTTAGAGTGCTTTATTCACCAGGCAGTTAAAAGATTTGGTCCCATTGTCTTTTGAGTCTGAAAAACTGAGGAAGCCAGGCTGGGTAAATTCATTCTATTTGCGTAATATCACATACTGACTTCATTTCTCAGGTAGTTCACTTTCATAATATTAAAATTTGGTCGGCAGTATACTGTTTCACAGAAGAAAAACATCTTGTTCCCACTGTCGATGGTGTTTATTGTTCCGTCAAGTTCTAATTTGAAAGTAAAATTACTTTCTTGGCACTGCAGTTTATGACATTGATCTTTTTATACCCAATCCATAATACTATAATATCATTAGAGATTCTGGATTCTGCAAAACCCTCCATTTTAGGACCATCTCAGCTGAATCATTCTCTGCATTTTGCTCATTTATACTCATTTGTATGAATCGTGCTATGGAATTAATTAGTATATCCATTTAACAAATATTTATTGAGCAACTACCTTGAACAAGGGATTGAGCCAAGTATTATTGAGGAAGGGAGGAGGAGATGTGAAGATTTATAGCAACATCCCTGAAAGATTGAGAAGGCATAGACTATTAAGTCATCATCTCAGTGAAGACAGGTAATGAAGGAATCTGTCATTATGTGGTTTTGTTCTCTTCATTGACACAGTGTCAGTTTGAGAGAATTTTGTGATGGAATTTCACTCCATAATTTCTACACAAAGTGAATTATTTTTTCCAGTGTGGTGAAAACGATCTGTCTTATGGTATCTTTCTCCTGGGGGTGTGGGGGCATCGGTGTGGGTGTAGGTGTGTGTTTTAAACTTCAACAGTGACAAGTGGAGAAAGCTTAAATTTGGTTCATAATCATATACAAATATGAATGCACTATATATATGATACTGTATATATGTAAATGGATATAGTTAATATATTGAAACCCCTATTTCTACTAAAACACAGTCAAAGCAAAAGCTCTACATTCCAGTTAATTCTATATCTCTAATTTGAATCTCAATAGCACCCCAGACGATATAGTTTAAAATGAGATGTCTTGTTTATTTTTGAGAATACCTTATTTATTGGTAAGAAGTAATTAGAGAGCACCTTTTAAGCGGAGTATGGCTTTCTGAATTGAAAGCACTAAAGATGAAGATTGCCAAATATTTTAGGAACTAGATTTGGTGTGTGTGACTTGTACTGAGAAGCATTCTGATTTTCACAGTATTTTATAGGTGCTGAGGAAGAATTGCTTTGACATGAAAGTATAACAGAATTAATGTTATGGTTTTACATTTTTGGGAGCTGTTCTCAGTCTGCTCTTGGAATTTTTTATTGTAGTACTGTCATCATATACTCGTTGGAAGCACCTTATACGTGCAACTAAGAGTCCTCTTAACATGCGTTTATTTTCTTTTTAACAATAAACTGTCAAAAAAGCTTAGACTTTAGCTAGCAAACACAGTTGAGGTTGAAATTTTAAGTTCACTATTAATATATTCTGATTTTAAACTATTGTGACTGAAAGCGCTTGAAGCACAGATTCACTCAGGATAGGTTTGAGTGCATTTTATGGTTTCATCCTTGCACTGGCTGCTGCAAGGACTGCAACAGAGATTTCACACTTGACCCAGTTCTCTGCAGAGTGACAGGAACCCATAGAACTGGGTGATATATCTCTATCTCCATTCGATAATAGAGGGGCTTATCAGTGAATGTCATTGATACTCAAAGATAGATGCCGCTGAATGAATGAGACAAGAGGCTTGAGCTGTGTTTTTACAGCCTTTTTAAAAAATATATTTATTTATTTTGAGAGCGAAAGCATGAGTGGGGGAGGAGTAGAGAGGGAAAGAGAGAATCCCAATCAGTCTTTGCACCATCAATGTGGAACCTCGTTGTGGGGCTCGAACTCACAAACCGTGAGATCATGACCTGAATGGAAGTTGGATATTTAACCAACTGAGCCACCCAGGTGCCCCTTGAGCTGTGCTTTAAAAGATTCTCTTCTTCTCCCTCTAGAGCCAGCAGGAACTGTTCTATTTTAATTTAATTTAATTTTTAAGAACTGTTCTTGATTGCAGTAACACAAGTCTACTTTCTCTTTCCTGCTGATAGCACCATTGCCCCTACTGTGGTGGCAGTTGTTGGGGTGGTTTGGCGAGGGTGTGATTGCTGGAATTGGGGATAGAGACTATACCCCAGTGTGGAGGAAATATCCTCTTTGTATCTCCTAGACCTGTCTCTCAGTGCTCTTGTGTTTTGCCAGTAACAAACAACAAGAAATGGTAGTTAACCTAAATTAAATAACAACTCTGCTCCAAAAGGTAAAAATACTTTAATTTATCTTACTCAGGAGAGCAGGTAAAGGAATATAACCTTAAAGCATCCTTTATCCATTAGGACTTATTCAGATTATTTTGATCAAATAAATTTTTAGAGGTTAAATGTGTGGATTCAGAAGACAACCATTTCTAGGCACAATGGTAAAGGAATTTTTTTCTTTCCTTTCCTTTTCGTAAGCACCATGCCCATTGTGGGGCTTGAACTCATAATCTTGACATCAAGAGTCGCATACTCTACCAACTGAGCCAGCCAGGCACCCCTTCTTTCTTCTTTTAATTGAAGTATAGTTGACCCACAATGTTATATTTGTTTCATGTGTACAACATAGTGATTCAATAATTGTATACCTTATGCTATGCTTACCACAGGTGTAGCTACCACCTGTCATACGTTGCTATTACAATACCATTGACTTTATTCCCTATGCTGTACCTTTCATCCCTGTGACTTACATTCTGGTATTGGAAGCCTGTATCTCCCACTCCCTTTCACCCATTTTGCCCATACCCCCACCTTCTCCCCTCTGGCAACTGTCAGTTTGTTATCTGTATTTACAGGTCTGATTCTGCTTTTTGTTTCTTTGTTTATTCATTTGTTTTGTTTTTTAGATTCCACATATGCATGAAGTCATGCAGTATTCTCTTTCTTTGATTGATTCCACTTAACATAGTGCCCTCTAGGTCCATTCATGTCACAAATGGCAGGGTCTCATTTCTTTTTTTATGGCTGAATAATATCCCATTGTATGTATATGTATATATCTTTACATAAACACAGACCACTACCTCTTCCTTAACTGTTTGTCTGTAGATTATGGATACTCAGGTTGCTTCCATACCTTGGCTAATGTAAATAATACTGCAGTAAACAGGGATACATCTATCTTTTCAAATTAGTGTTTTCATTTTCTTTGGGTAAATACCCAGTAGTGGGATTGTTGGGTTATATGGTAGTTCTAATTTTAATTTTTTGAGGAACCTACGTACTGTTTTCCACAGTGGCTGCACCAATTTACCTTCCCACCAACAGTACACGAGGAGGAGTCTTTTTTTTTTTTTTTTTGGTAATGTGATACTTTTGGGAATTTCCAAAATAACGGTGTGGAGTATTTTGAAAGCTAAGCAATTCCCCCCCACCATCAAAACTTTGGATTAAGGGCTTTATTTTATTTTATTTTTTTTGGCGGGGGGGTCAGAAGAAGTTTTTTTTTTTAATTTATTTTTTATTTTTTTATTTTTATTTTTTTACAAATAGTTTATTCTCAAATTAGTTTCCACATAACACTCAGTGCTCATCCCCACAAGTGTCCTCCTCCATGCCCATCCCTCCTCCCCCCCACATCCATCAGTCCTCAGTTTTTGTCAGCATTCAAGAGTCTCTCATGGTTTGCCTCTCTCCCTTTCCCCCACCATTTCCGCCCTTCTTCTCCCCCTTGGTCCTCCGTCAAGTTCCTCCTAATCCTCCTATACGTGCAAACATATGATATTTGTCCTTCTCTGCCTGACTTATTTAATCGCTCAGCATCACACCCTCAAGGTCCATCCATGTTGCTACACGTGGCCAGGTTTCATTGTTTCTCATTGCCATGTAGTATTCCATGGTATAGATAAACCACATCTTCTTGATCCATTCATCTGTTGATGGACACTTAGGCTCTTTCCATGTTTTAGCTATTGTGGAGAGTGCTGCTATGAACATGGGGTACATGTGCTCCTATGCATCAGCATTTCTGTATCCCTTGGGTAAATTCCTAGCAGTGCTATTGATGGGTCATAGGGGAGTTCTATTGTTAGTTTCCTTAGAAACCTCCGCACTGTTTTCCAGAGGGGCTGTACCAGTTTACATTCCCACCAACAGTGTAGGAGGGTAAGGGCTTTATTTTAAAAAGATCAGAACACAAATGTTATTCTGATTGTAGAGATTTCTGAGCAGGATTACTAAGTTTTGTTGCTTTATGTCACAAAAGCAATTTTTTTAATACTGTCAAGTTTTTGTGTACCTGTTACACACCCCATTTAACATAACCCTATTCAGTGCTGTTTTGTTGTAATTATATTGTCTTCAAGATAATTTTACTAAGAATAAGTAGGCATATGTAAAACTGTAGTCATTGTCTTCTTTTGGCATCCCCAGAACAGACTGAGTCGAGGATTCCAGTGCAGTACTTTCTTTGGGATATGATCCCAGAAAACTCTCCAAGGGAAGTGGGAAAGTGAGAGGGTTGGAAATGTTCAGTATTAGGGAGGTTGCTTCTGTGTGAACTAGAGTTTGATCCTATTGGGGAAATATGATAGTAGACTGAGGGGACTGGGATAGTTTTTAGCCAGTAACTTAGAGTGGGGGTGAGTGATAATTTTGAAGTGCTATGAGGATGGCCAAAATGGACCCTGGGGGCTAGAGAGAGCCCTGAAAGAGATGTTGGTGCAGTTAGAAAGCGCTGATGGGGGCAGGGTATAGGCTGGGCTGTTTCAGTGTGCCTCCAGAGCCCGTTAGGGTATTGTTGATTTTTTTTCTGTGTGCTCTTAGTGCTATTATTGTTAAGTTCTTAGCTAGTGAGTGCTCAACTGTTATCCTGAGTTGTGTGCGTTACTGTCACTATGTTGTGTCCTGGTGGGGTGTGGGGTATTTTCGATAGCAAATGTTGAGAAAATGTATGCACAACACAGGTGGGTTTATTAGGAAGAAGCAGTAGAAGAGCTGGATGTTTGAAATGTCAGCTTAGGCATGCCTGGTAGCTCAGTAAGTGGTTAAGATGAGCTCAGGTCATGATCTTGTGGTTTGTGAGTTGGAGCCCTGTCAGCGCAGAGCCTGCTTGGGATTCTCTCTTTCCCCCCATCTCTCCCTTCCCCTGCACCACTTGCACATTCTCTCTCAAAATAACTAAGTAAACTTTTTAAAAAAAATGTAAGCTTAGAGACCCTTGCAAGGAATTGTTTAAGGAAACTAGGTAAAGATCAGTGTCCAATTAAGGATGGTTGGAAGTTCTTTGATTTTTTATGAAAGGCTTTATAAACATCACTGTAGCTTGGACATTTGACTAACAACTCTGTGATTAGCACTTAGAAGAATTATGGCCAGAGACAGTCCTGACTTCAGTGAATGTGAAATAGCTGGAAAAGCTGAGCTGTTGCCAATGTAGAATGCCAGCCCTGGATCTCCATGGAGACTTTGTGGTTTCTGTGCAGTTCTGTTTCCAGGAACTCCTCATCCCCAGCTAAATGAAGTTTGTGCATGCGTGTGAAGTTAACCACCTTATGTCATTTATTTATTTATTATTTCTTAAAAATCTTTTCATTAATTTATTTAAGCAATCTCTACGCCTAACATGGGGCTTGAACTTAAGACCCAGAGATCAAGAGTCGTATGCTTTCCCAACGAGCCAGCCAGGCGCCCCTATTTCGTTTATTTCTAATAAGGCCAGATAACAAATGTTAAGTACTCTTGGGAATATTTCAAGATAAATAAATATGCTAATTTAACTGCTCAAGAGTTGAAAACTCGTATGTCATATGTGTGTATGAAGTGTTACACAAATACAAAATAGAGAAATCACAGTTTGCCATATATGGTGCAAGTAAATGCTGTTTTCCTACCTTTTTGGATTCTTTTCCCATATTATTAAAGCCTTGCACAGTCCTTTTGTTTTTGTTTTTGTTTTTTTGGTAATAATAATTCAGTCTGTTCTTAGTGGAGGAGAAAAAATCAGTCCTACTGTTAATCTTGTAAGTGGTGGAATTTAACAATGCTGAAGCTATCACATCAGTCATGATTCATTAATAAAAGCCTAGACCCTGGAAGCATTAAAAATAATCTTTATTCACTTTCTTCTTCTTTTTAACTTTTTTAATGTTTATGTTTGAGAGAGAGACTGTGGGGGAGGGACAGAGAGAGAGAGAGAGAGGGAGACAGAAAATCCAGAGCAGACCGTGCTCTGACAGCAGAGAGACTGATATGGGGCTTGAACTCCTGAACCGTGAGATCATGACCTGAGCTGGTCATTTGCTTAACCAACTGAGCCACCCAGGTGCCCCTTCCTTTTCATGAATATCAGTGGACAGCTCATAGAAGTTATTTGAAAAAGTAGTTAAAAAAATTTTTTTTAATGTTTTATTTATTTCTGAGAGAGAGAGAGAGAGAGAGAGAGAGAGACAGCATCAGTAGGGGAGGGTCAGAGAGAGAGGGAGACAGAATCTGAAGCATGGCTCCAGGCTCTGAGCTAGCTGTCAGCATAGAGCCCGACGTGGGGCTCGAACCCACGAACCGTGAGATCATAACCTGAGCTGGAGTCGGACGCTTAACTGACTGAGCCACCCAGGTGCCTCTCAAAAAGTAGTTTCATGAATATCAGTGGACAGCTCATAGAACTTATTTGAAAAAGTAGTAGAGGTGATCTTTTTAGCCCTTTAGTCATGTTCCATGTTATTGAGGTGAATTCATGATTCTGGGTTCATGACACATTCCTAATTGGTCCATGCAAGCTCCCTTGTTAGGCATTCTGTTTTTGAAATATGACCCACTAAATAACACTTAGTCTATATTCCTTCACTTGGAGTTGCTTGTGTTTTTTAAAAAGTTATTCATTTTGTCTTTTTTAAAAAAAAATTTTAACATTTGTTTTTGAGAGAGTGGGAGCGGGGAGAGAGGGAGACACAGAATCTGAGGCAGGCTTCAGGCTCTGAGCTGTCAGCACAGAGCCCAGCGTGGGGCTCGAACCCACGAACTGTGAGATCATGACCTGAACCGAAGTTGGACCCTTAATCGACTGAGCCACCCAGGCACCCTGTTATTGTTTTTTTAAATAGACATTGCATGTACATGGTTCAGAATTTTAAAGATACACAGGAGGGGTGCCTGCCTGGTTGGCTTGGTGGAGTATGTGACTCTTGATCTGAGGGTTGTTAGTTCAAGCCTTACGTGGAGTGTAGAGATTACTTAAAAATAAATCTTTAAATTTCTATATTTATTTATTTACTGAGAGAGAGCGAGTGAGCAAGTGAGCATGAGCAGGGAAGGGGCAGATAGTGAGTGAGACAGGGAGACAGAGAGACAGAGAGAGAGACAGAGAATCCCAAGCAGGTTCCACACTGTCAGAGTCCCTATATGGAGCTCAGACTTACAAACCTTGAAACCAAGCCACCCCAAAATCACTGAATGAATGAATGAATGAATGAATGAGTGAATGAATACAAAAGAGGAAATGGCAGAATAAGATTCCCACTTTCCCTTGTCACCTAGCTACTTATTTTTCCATTTCAGAATCAATTGACATAACCTCTTCTATGTCTTTTTCCAGAGATTTTCTATGTATTTACAAACATACTACATATGTACACATGTATGTATGTGTGTATCCACTCATTCAGAATACAGCACGTTATTCTCACAGTACTGTTTCTTGCTTTTTTAACTGCTATAGGGTTGCTCAGTGAGCAAGGAATAGAACAGTGGGAGCTGAAGAACCCTAATGGAGGATGCTTTCAGGCTGCTCCAGATTGACATGTGTTGGTAATAATCCCCGAGTAGTCAGTGTCCGCTTGGTGTTAAGGCCCATGCTAACGCCTGTGTCTCTCCTCCATCTCTAAATAGTTTCTATGATATAGGTACTCATTATTTAAAAAAAAAAAAAAAAAAAAAAAAAACAGAAAGAAAATGAACAGAGATCCTACTAGCAAGGATGTTTTTCTTTATCAGTTAGTTTAGACTTGATTATACTGTAATATCAACCCCCCCCCCCCCCCCCCCCCCCCCCCGTCTCAGCAGCTTAAAACAAAAATTAAAGCCTTTTCTGTTTCACAGCCAGTGTGTATCAGTAGGAGGTTCTGCGTATTGTAATTGCTTGGGGACCTAGGCACATGAGCAGCAGTCATTTCTAATCTTGTTGGTTCCTGTGCCAGAGGAAAAAGAGTTATGCGGAGGGTCTTGAATCAACAATTAAATACTTGTTTCCACTCATAACTCTGTGGTCAGAATTAATCACAAGGCCCCACCCAACCTCAGAGGGGCAGGAATGTGTATGTTAGGCAGGGAACCAAAAATATTTGGTGAACAGCATTAATGATTACCACATTTAGCCTTTTAGATTAGTCAGTGCATATTTATTTATATATATATATATAGATGTCTCTATATAGAGAGATGTTTTTGTATTAACAAAATAAATACTATAAATAGGATCATTACTTTTTCCACTTGATATATTATAGTGGAATCTTCCATTGTCATAAATAGGTATCTAAATATATATCTCTTAGTGGATGCATATTATTCTAGTCTAAGGATACATAAGGTATTTATTTCCTCTACTGAGGAAAATGTCCATGAATACATTTGAAAAAATAGGTAGAGAATTTTAGGTTGTAGGCCTTCCCCAGCCAAGCCATGGATTCCTGTCATGGTTCCTGGCTTGTAGATATAAGCTCTATCTAGAATAACCTCTCTATCCCCTTGCCCCCTCATAAAGTACCTTTTCATAATTTTTATTTATTTTTTCCTGTCCCTGTTACTTTATTAATACATATATAGAGAAAATCTTAAGCAGGCTCCGTGCTCAACATGGAGCCTGATGCAGGGCTTGATCCCACTACCCCAGGATCATGACCTGAGAAAAATCAAGAGTCAGACGCTCAACTGACTGAGCCACCCATGTGCCCCTCTTGTGTTATAATTTTTATACATTAATTTTTATTTATTATTTATTAATTTTTATAGATAGGTAAATATTCATGTGGTTCTGAGACGAATGTAAGGCGAGCAGTCTCCTACCAGCCCCTCTCTGTCCATATGTGTCTACTGCCCACTCTGCCATCCCCCAGAAGTTTTAGTTTGTTATGTTTGTCTTGAGTTTTGAAAAATGAATAAAACGTAGATACTTTTACAAATTACTATTTCAGCAAACTTTTTTATTGTGAAATAATTTCAGATTTACAGAGAGAAGTTGCAAAAATTGCACAGAGAGCTTTTGTATAACCTTCCTCATTTCCCCAATGTTATCTTACTTTACCATAGTACATTTGTCAAAACTAAGAAACTACCATTGATGTGAACTATTAGCTAAACTCCAGACTTCATTTGGATTTTCCCACATAAACATCTTTTTTTCTGTTTCAGGATATAATCCAGAATATTTCAATGTATTTGGTAGATTCTTTTTGAACTAAAAGATAGCATATTCTACACATGGTTCTGCACCTTGCTGTTTTCAACTGACACTGTATTTCACTGATTCTAAAACACAAGAGAGGGTGCCTGGGTGGCTCAATAGGTTAAGCATGAGACTCTTGATTTCAGTTCAGGTCATGATCTCATGATGGTGGGATTAAGCCCGACATTGGGCTCTGGGCTGACAGCATGCAGCCTGTTTGGGATTCTCTTTCTCCCTCTGTTTGCCCCTCCCTAGCTCATGTGGTTATATTCTCTCTCTTTCTCAAGTAAACAACAACAGCAAAATAAAACACAACAATATATTAAGTACTTCAAATATGGGGTACCTGGGTGGCTCAACGGATTAAGCGTTGCATTTGATTTCAGCTCAGATCATGGTCTCACAGTTAGTGGGTTCCAGCCCTGCATTGGGCTCTGTGCTGGTAGCTCAGAGGCTGCTTAGGATTCTCTCTCTCCCCTCTCTCTCAGCCTCTTCCCAGCTTATGTGCACTCTCTCTCCAAACAGATCAATAAACTTAAAAAAAACCCTAAAAAACAAAGGAGACATGCTGCTGATTATAACTTAGTCACAGATCTTAAGCTATTGTGTAATTTCAGATATATTCAAATGTGGAGAAACATACATCTTAGAATTGATGGAATGCAATATATCTTGGAAATCTTTCCATTTTATTTCATAGACTTTCTCATTCATATTTATATAGCTGCATAGAATTTAACTTTGTAATGCTAGTAAGATCTTTAATTAAGCCCTTATCCATACTCCTTAGGATTGCTTTCAGTCTTTAGCTATAAAAAATAATGCTGTTTTGAATAACCTGTTACTTATGTCTTACATACAGATGTGTATAGGAATAACTTTTCAAAAGTGAATTACTGAGTTAGAGATACATACATATTTGTAATTTTAGTAGAAGTTATACCCATTTATACTCCTACCTGCAATGGATGAGAAGACTCGTTAAAAGTTCACCAACAGAGTAGGTTACTTGACTTCTGGATTTTTGCCAGTCTGATAGGTGGAAAATTACAGCCTCAGTGTAGTTTTCCTGTATGAGCACGGGTTGAGTTCCCAAAAACTGGCTATAAATATTCTTCACCCATTTTTTTATTGGGCTGTTTGCTGTTTCAAATTTATATGCATTAGGCTCTTTATACATTAGGGAAGTTATTATATGTTATGTTTTACAAATATGTTTCCTATTTGTCATTTGCTTTTTAATGTTCTTACAGTTGTGGTGGTGATGTAGGTGAACCTGATAATCTTTTCTCTTAAGGCTTTTGGACTTGCGGATTTTAAGTCCTAGTTGGCCTCAACAAAGTTATTAAGAAATTCATATGTGTTTCTTTCCATTTCTCCTTTCTTGGTCTTTATGCTGTTCATCTCATGGATTTTACTTATACGTAAAAGTACTTACACATATAAGCGCCACCATGGGGCTTGATTCTGCAAATCATGAGATCATGACATGACCTGAACCGAAATCAAGAGTCCATTGAGCCACCCAGGTGTCCCTTATGCATGTATTATATCATAAAAACTCCATAGTATACTATTACTTTTGTTAAAGCAATTGTCTTTTAGGGGCTCCTAGGTGGCTCACTCAATTGCTTAAGCATCTGACTCTTGATTTTGGCTCAGGTCATGGTCTCATGGTTGGAGGTGGGTATCAAGCCCCAGTGGGGAGCCTACTTGGGATTCTGTCTCTGTGCCTTCTACACATGCTTTCTTAAAATAAATAAACATTAAAAATAATCTTTTAATAAGATTCAAATAAGAAAAATACTACATATTTACCTATGTAGTTACCATTTCTAATACCCTTCATTTTTCATGTAGTTCTGGAAAACTGGTGTCATTTTTATTCTGCCTGAAGGAGTTTTTTAAACATTTTTTTATAATGCAGGTCTGTTAGTGATGAACTCTTTCATCTTTTGAATACCTAAAAATGTCTCTATTATGTCTTCCTTTTTTTTTTTTTTACATTTATTTATTTTTGAGAGACCAAGGGAGACAGTGCAGATGGGAGAGGGACAAAGAGAGAAGGGGACACAGAATCTGAAGCAGGCTCCAGGCTCTGAGCAAGCTGTCAGCACAGAGCCGGAGGTGGGGCTGGGGAATCCACGAACTGTACAGTGAGATCATGACCTGAATCGAAGTCAGACGCCAACCCATTGATCCACCCAGGCGCCCCTCTTTTTTTTTTTTAACATTTATTTATTTATTTATTTATTTATTTATTTTTTTATTTTTATTTTTTTTACAAATAGTTTATTGTCAAATTAGTTTCTACATAACACTCAGTGCTCATCCCCAAAGTGCCCTCCTACATGCCCATCCCCCCCACCCCCCCACATCCATCAGTCCTCAGTTTTTGTCAGCATTCAAGAGTCTCTCATGGTTTGCCTAACATTTATTTATTTTTGACAGAAACAGCACAAACAGGGAGGGACAGAAAAAGAGGGAGACAATCTGAAGCAGGCTCCAGGCTCTGAGTTGTCAGCACAGAGCCGGATGCGGGGTTCTAACCCATGAACCATGAGATAATGACCTGAGTTGAAGTAGGATGCTCAACCGATTGAGCCACCCAGGCACCCGTATGTCTTCATCTTTGAAAGATTTTGCTTAGTGTAGTGTTCAAGGTTGGCATTTACTTTTTAATTTCAATACTTTAAAAATGTTGCTCTCCTGTATTCTCATTTACATTGGTTCCAACAAGAAATCTGATATCCTTGTCTTTCTGTCAGTATTATGTACTTTTTCCTATGGCTGCTTTCAGTATTTTCTCTTTATCACTGGTTTTGGGCAATTTGCTTACAGCATAGTTTTCTTTATGTTTTTTGTGGTTAGGATTCATTGAACTTCTTGAATCTGTGGGCTTATAGAGTTCATCAATTTAGAAAGTTTCTCAGCCATTATTTTTTAAAATGTATTTTTTCTGCCTGCTCACCTTCCTTAATATATAATTAACTGTATTTTAGGCCATTTAAACTGTCCCACAGCTCACGCTCTTTTCATTTGGGGGGATTTTTTTTTCTCTCACTCTGTTTCATTTGGATAAGTTCAATTTTGGTTAATGCCTTCAATTTTAGAATGTTTTCTTCTTCTATTATATGCCATTTTAAAAAAAAAAATTTTTTTTTAATGTTTATTCATTTTTGAGACAGAGAGAGACAGAGCATGTGTGGGGAAGGGGCAGAGAGAGAGGGAGACACAGAATCTGAAGCAGCTCCAGGCTCTGAGCTGACAGCACAGAGCCGGATGCGGGGCTCGAAATCACAGACTGCAAGATCATGACCTGAGCTGAAGTCAGATGCTTAACCGATTGAGCCACTCAGGCGCCCCTCCTATTGTATGCCATTAATCCCACCCAGTGTGTTTCTCATTTTATAGATTATAATTTTCGTCTTCAGGAAAGCTTGAACTGGGCTGTTTTTCCCCTTTTTTTCTTAAAGTAGGCTCCACACAGGGCATGGAGTCCGACATGGCCTTCAATGCACAACCCTGAGATCAAGACCTGAGCTGAGATCAAGAGTCAGGCGCTTGGGGGCACCTGGGTGGCTTAGTCAGTTAAGCGTCTGACTTTCGCTTAGGTCATGATCTCGCGGTTCGTGGGTTCGAGTCCCGCGTTGGGCTCTGTGCTGACTGCCAGCTCAGAGCCTGGAGCCTGTTTCAGAGTCTGTGACTCCCTCTCTCTCTGACCCTTCCCTGCTCACGCTGTCTCTCTCTCTCACTCTCCTAGAAATAAATAAAACATTAAATAAAATTAAAAAAAAAAAAAGAGTCAGGCGCTTGACCAACTGAGCCACCTGGGCACCCCAAATTGGGCCTTTATGATATCTTATGTGTCTCTCCATTTTTTTTCCCCTCTATTGAGATATAAATCAACTACCATACAATCTACCAATTTAAAGTGTACATTTCAGTGGTTTATTTTTAATATTTTAAATAGCATATAATATTATTTAAAAAATAGTATTTTGGGGGTAAATAGGTATGTACAGAGTTGTGCAACTATCACCGTAATCCAGTTTTACAACATTTTGATTATCCCTAAAAGAAACCTTGTACCAAATAGAAGTTACTCTCTATTCCCTTCTCCTTCCTGTTCCCCTTCGGCAGTCATCAACCAACTTTTTTGTCGCTATAGATTTCCTGTTTTGGATATTTCATATATAAATGGGATCATACTATTTATAAGCGATCTTTTGTGACTGGTTTTTTTAGCGTAATGATTATGAGGTTCATTTATGTTGTAGCATGTATCAGTGCTTTATTCCTTTCTAAGGCTGAATAACACCACATTTTGTTTATCTTTTCATCATGGACATGTGGGTTTTCACTTTTAGGTTATTATGAATAATGCTGCTATGAACATATACACAAGTTTTTATGTGAACATGCATTTTCATCTACTTAGGGAACATATGAATACAGTTATAATAACTTTTAACGTGTTTCTCTCTTCATAAGGGTTGTGCTTTTCTGCTTCCTTGCATGCCTGGCAATTGTTGGATGCTGAATTTTATCTTAGTGGGTGCTGGATATTTTTGTTAGGCAGGCCTGGATCAGTGCTAAGTCAAGGGCTAATTATTCATTATTGAGGCAAGATCTTTCTGAATACTCTTATTCACTGTGTCTTAGGAGTTTTTACATAATGGCCTGTGAAAACAAGTGCTTTCCCTAGCTTTGTGTGAGTGCCAGACACTGTAAGCTCTAATCTTTTGGGATGATTCTTTTTTGGGCCTCCAGCAGTTTCCTATCATGAATGTTCTATACTTACTTCTGTTAAATACTTAGGACTCTGCAAATCTCTGGAGAGTTCTCTCTCTGTGCTTCTTCCTTCTCTTTGGTATTCTGTTTTATGAACTCTTGCTGCCTTGGTTTTCCTGCACTCAGCTCCATCTCAACTTGAGGAGTCTCCTGGGTTCTGCCTCGGTTTACCCTCTCTGCAGGGGCAGTTACAGGGCTCAACTTTTTTTGTTTCCTGTGTTTCAGACATTTTTGTTCTACATTGCCTAATAGCCAGAATCTTGAAAACCATTATTTAGTGTATTTTGTCTGGCTTAAAAAAACCCAAAAAAACAAAAAAACCTCCCTCCTCCCCCAAGCAGGAATGGCAAATCTGGTTCCTGTTAAATTAACTGTCATGGTTAGTAGACGAAATCCTCTATTTTCTTACATATTTTATGTTTTCAATATCTTACATTTAAATAGTTTCTCCATTTGAAATTCTGGTGTGAGGAGATGGAGCCGCTCTTACTTGTTTTTTTTACAATTTTTTTATAGTTTATTTATTTTTGAGACCAAGAGAGACAACATGAGTCGGGGAGGGGCAGAGAGAGGGAGACACAGAATCTGAAACAGGCTCCAGGCTCTGAGCTAGCTGTCAGCACAGAGCCTGACATGGGGCTCGAACCAACGAACTACAAGATCATGACCTGAGCTGAAGTCGGGTGCTTAACTGACTGATCCACCCAGGTGCCCTTTATTTGTTTTTTTAGATGGCTACTTGACATGTGGTTTGATTTATCATTTTTATCATGTATTGCATTTTTGTATGTGTAAGTGTGTGGGCCTATTTTAGAACTTCTGTTCCATGTATATATATCTGTGAGGTGCTAGGAATGCTCTATATTAGTAATGGAGGCCTTTTAATGTATTTTAATATTTGGTAGTGCTAGCTCCTTATTTATTTATTTTTTAATATTTGAGAGAGAGAGAGAGAGAGAGAGAGAGAGACAAGTGAGGGAGGGGCAGAGAGAGAGGGAGACAGAGAATCTGAAGCAGACTCCAGGCACAGAGCCTGATGGTGGAGCTTGAACCCACCACCTGCGGGATCATGTTCTGAGCTGAAGTCCGATACTTAAAGGCACCCCAGTGCTTTTTAGAGCTCTTAAAAAAATTTTTTTTTGTGGCTACTTTGAGACACTGGTTATACTTTCCATCACAGTTACGTTTATTGCAGTGGTGACCATGAGACCTGTAATATTTTTTGCTAGGCTCATGGGTAAAAAGTGGATGTAACAAGACTTTTCAATGTTAGAAATGATTAAGGAATATTGTATTGTATTGTGTGTGTATGTTTTAAAGTAAGCTCTGCACTCCATGTGGGGTTTGTACTCATGACTGTGAGATCAAGAGTCATATGCTCCACCAACTAAGCCAGCCAGGTAATCGAAGGAATAATACATTTTAGATGATTTGCCAGAATAGTAATCAGTGTGCTTCCTACAATTTAACTTACATGACCTTAAAGTAAATTGCTTGAAGAAATTGGATCCCAAAGCTTACAAGTGGGAGAATTTTTTTTAAGATTTTATTTTTAAGTAATCTCTACCCCCAACGTGGGCTTGAACTTGAAACCCTGAGATCGAGAGTCACAATCTACTGAGTGAGCCAGGGACCCCACAAGCAGGGAATTTTTTAAGTGTCGATATTCAAGTGATGATCAGAGAAGCTCAACTAAAAGAATTGTGGACTAAGATGATTGGCAGTGGAAGGAATCAAATGTGAAATTCCTTAAATAAAAATCCATTGACTTAAGAAAAACCCTCCAGCTCTGATTGTTTGTTTATTTTTCCATATGAACTTAAGGATCACTTTACCTATTTCATAAACAAAAAATCCTGCTAGTTACTTAAAACTAACTTGGCGAAAAAGTCTTTAGGATGATGACTCTTCTGTTCACAAATATAATATGTCTTGTTTGCTCAAATCTTCTTTTGAGTAGTTCATTAATGTGTTAAAATGTCATACCACACAATGTCTTACCCTTGTTAAACCCTTTTTTAGGTTATCATCTTTGTTGTCATTGTTATAAATGGCATTTTTTCTTTTTTATGTTACATAATACCAATTCCCTGAACAATTAACTGAACTCATTATGGAGAACATTTTAATTTTATTTAACTTTGACTCCATAGAGTCAAATCCATAGAATTTGTAAGGTAGAAGTGGCTGTGCTCAATGTATAGATATATGTTAGAAGAAAGACTGAGGGGTTACTATAACTTCATTAATACTACATTTACTTTGTAGATGATTATCACGGCTTTGTTTTTAATTATTAAAATTTAGGGATTGATCATTCTGATCATGTTGGTATGTTATAGCTCTTATAAATAAGACTCTATTAATATCCATATTAACAACTTGTTCTTGGGCGCCTGGGTGGCTTAGTCGGTTAAGCGTCCGACTTTTGCTTAGGTCATGATCTCGTGGTTCGTGGGTTCGAGCCCTGCGTCGGGCTCTGTGCTGACTGCCAGCTCAGAGCCTGGAGCCTGTTTCAGAGTCTGTGACTCCCTCTCTCTCTGACCCTCCCCTGCTTACACTGTCTCTCTTTCTCTCTCTCCTAGAAATAAAATAAAAATATTAAAAAAAAAACAAAAACAACTTGTTCTTGTTTTTCTAAGGTTTGTTTATTCAGAGAGAGCACATGGAAGGGCAGGGAGAGAGCGAGGGGGCGGGGGGGGGGGGAGAATCCCAAGCAGGTATTGCACTGTCATCACACAATCCATTGCAGGGCTCCAACTCATAAACCGTGAGATCATGATCTAAGCCAAAAGCAAGAGCTGGATACTTAACCAGCTGAGCCATCCAGGTGCCCTGTAACTAACTGTTTTTGAACTCTGTTGAGTAAGCTAGTATAGCTAATGGTGATCATAGATTTTCTTTTTTGATGAATAGTGATTTGCTTGAGAAGCAAAATGGTCTTTTAAAAACTTAAAGTTTTAGGGGCGCCTGAGTGGCTCAGTTGGTTAAGTGTCCGACTTTGGCTCAGGTCATGATCTCATGGTTTGTCAGGCTCTGTGCTGACTGCCAGCTCAGAGCCTGGAGCCTGTTTCAGATTGTGTATCATCCTCTCTCTCTGACCCTCCCCTGTTCATGCTGTCTCTCTTTCTCTCTCTCAAAAATAAATAAAAAACATTAAAAAACTTTAAAAGAAAAAATAAAACTTAGAGTTTTATATTGCTGTAAGAAATTTAAGGCACAAATAAATGGAATGACATTCTGTGCTTTTGGATTGGAAGACTTAATATTGTTAAAATGTCCATACTACCAGAGTGAGCCAAAGATTTTATACAGTCTCTATCAGAATCCCAATGGTATGTTTTGCAGAAATAGAAAAAAATTCTAAGATTCATATGGAATCTTAGAGGACCTCATAATCAAAACAATCTTAAAGGAAGACAAAGCTGGAGGCTTCATACTTCTGATTTCAAAACATATTATAAAGCTACAAAACAGTGTGGTAGTGGCATAAAGAAGGCCATACACCAATGGAACAGAATAGAGTCTAGAAATAAACCCTTTTGTGTATGGTCAAGGGCTATACCACCGGGAAAGGATAGTTTCTTCCATTAATGGTATTGGGAAAACTATATATACACATGCAAAAGAATAAAGTTGGATTCTTATATTCCATACAGAAACTAACTCAAAATGCATTAAAGATTAAGTATAAAGCCAGAAAATAAAACTCCCAGAGGAAAACACAGGGAAAAGCTTCAATACACTGGATTTGGCAATTGTTTCATCGATATGGCACCAAAAGCACAACAAGAAAAGCAGAAGCAGACAAATGGGACTGTATCAGATGAAAAAGTTTTGCACATCAAAGGACAAAAGAGAGTGAAGCCTTTGGAATGAAAAAAAAAGTATGCAAACCATGTATCTGATAAATGAGTTAATATAAGGTGGTCATTAAGCAGAATATGTAGAGAACTCCTATAAAGAATTCCTATAACTCAACAATGACAAAAAAATACCCCCCAAAAAAGTCCAACTAAAAAATGGGCAAAAAACTTGCATAGACATTTTTCCAAGGAAGACGGATAAAGGGGCAATAAGCTATATTAGAAAAGACCTCTCAGGTTTCCCCACTGTGTGTTTCCTTTACTGTTACACAGAACATGTCATTTCTGATACTTCTGGTTACCAAATGTGGGGGAATTTTCCCACACCAAGCAATTCTGTGACACTAGCTAGATGTCCTATAATTTAACTTAATTCTGAACTATCAGCCTGGAGACAGCATCAGATTTCACAGATGAAGAGCTTAGTCCCACAAGACTGCCCCCCCCCCCCGCCCCATTTCAGATGCCAGTCACAAATACTAGTTGTTACCTATGCTTCTGACTTGGCTATTGGCTATAAATCAGAGGTTCCCATGACTCCTCTTCAGGTTTGATTAATTGCCAGAGAGGCTTACAGAATTTTGGAACACAGTTTACGTATTTACCAGTTAATTATTAAAGGATATGATAATAGGATACAGATGAACATCCAGATGGAAGAGATAAATAGAGCAAGGTGGGGGGTGGGATGGAGCTTCCTTGCCCTCTCTGGGTCCACTATTCTCTCAGTATCTCTATGTGTTCACCACCTAGAAACTCCCCAGAACCCATACTATCGGGATTTTTAGGGAGGCTTCTTCACCAAGGCATGATGAATTTATCAACTCCATTTCTAACCCCTCTTTAGAGAATCAGGGCAGGGCTGAATATTGGAAGCTTGTAATATGGCTTGCTCTTTCTGGTAACTCCCTCACCTAGGGGCCTATGAGAGTCCCCTCATCAGAACAAAAGACATTCCTATCAACTTTGGAAATTTCTAGAGATTTAGGATCCTGTGTCAGGAACCAAGATCAGAGACCCAAATATCAGAACAAAAGATACTCATAGTGTTTTTCTTACAAGGGACTTAAGAGTTCTGTGCCAGGAACTGGGGGGCTGAGACCAATATACAGTAAAACCTTGGATTGTGAGTAACTTGTTCTGTGAGTGTTCCTCAAGACAAGCAAATGTTTCTAATAAATTTTAACTTGATAAACGAGTGATGTCTTGCAGTACCAGACGTGATGCCAAATGTCATGTGATCACAATTGAGCCAATGGTTCTTTTCTCTCTGTGTCTCTTGCCACGGGATTGTGGGTGATTGTCTCCCATGGGAGCATGCTTAGTCTCAGACTGCAGTGTTTGGCAGACATCTGATTTTTTCAGAATGTTGGAAGGTGCCCACAACTGGCATTAGTGTATTTTTTGTCACTTCAAAGCACTTATGGACAGTCCTTTTTTGCTTTTCCATATAAGAATAAGCTTAGGAATGCTTTGCTTCATTCTAGGTCAGTTTTCCTACAGAAATAGACCCTTTCCTCTGCTACCTTATCGCCTGTTACATTAAATACAATATATGACAAGAGTTTATTAATACTGTACTGTAATCTATATCCCGGAGAGCATGTACCATGGCTCCTATGTAGAAAAATATTCCATTGACCCAATAGATAGCAGTGATTCTGTTAGTGATAGTGAAAGTCATCCTACACAATTACCTTCCTCTCTTGTCTCCCTCACACGAGCCATGAAGGTTTTCAAAAGTAAGGGCAGGTTTATTTATTTTTTATTTACATTTTGTGTTTTCTTTATAATTTTATATTATAATTTTAATATGAATATTTTTGGGTTGTGGAACGAATCATCTGTGTTTCCATTATTTCCTATGGGAAAATTCACTTTGATATGCAAGTGCTTTGGATTACAAGCATGTTTTCAGAGCGAATTATGCTTGCAAACTAAGGTTTTACTGTATATTTTTTCTGTTATCAGTATATATACTGTATATGTTTCCTGTTAACAGTAAGTTACTACTTCATACCTGTTCAGATGGACGCTATTAAAAAAGGCCATCCTTGTTATGTATTCTTTGTTATTTACGTATAAAACTTTTCCAAACAGTTTTTCTCTTTCATTCCCCAGAATCAAGTGTTCTTTAACTTTTGGAAATTTTTCTTTTATTAGATCTTTTAATATTTTTCCTGTTCCATTTTTACTTTTCACTAATTATGTATCTTTTATAGTCTTTTGACTGTCTCTCAGAACTACCATTTTCTCTGTAATTCCTTTAAAGCTATGTTTTCCATTTTATTTCATTGAATTTTCTGAAGTCCATCTCTTTGTCCACGACTGTATTTTTGGTAATGTCTACCCTTGGGCTTATTGCTTCAAATGTAATTTGAATAACGGACATTGTTTCAAATTTTCTAGTTCATTTCTTTCTAAATCTTGCAATCTTACTTTTCATCTTAATCATCTTTTTCTTTCTTATCACATGCATCTATGCTTTGAAGTTTTATTTGAGGATGATATTAATTTTCGAATTACTTTGATTTTATTTTAAAAAATATCTCATTTTTAGCTATTTTTGGTCACAACTTTTCTGTGAGTATTTAATAAATTCCTTTGATTCTTTTTTCCCATGGCTATGTCTTTGTGTAGTTTTAAGGTTAGCTGCTTTCATATCATTTTTAAAATTCGGGACTATTCTTCCTGAGCAAGTAGTTTGTTAAAGAGTAGCAGTGTTGGGAGATAGACTAGGGAAGATACTAAACAGTGGATCTGGATTTAGATCTGAATCCAGAGCAGCCTGGATTTAGGTCTGCCGACACATAACCTATGCCCAGGAACATGCTTCTACTCTGCTCGACAGAAAGTCTGCCAATCCCACATCAAAACCTCATTTATCATAACTTTTGTTTTAGTGGGCCTATAGTTTCTGTTTCATTAACTGCCAAGATCAGCAGATCCAGATTAATGTCTGCCAATTCTGGTTTTTCATCCATTTTGCCACAGGAGCAGCCAGCTTCTTGCAAAATTAGTATGCAAGTGCTTTTCTTTATTCTCTTCTTTGCGGCTGTGGTTTCATAAAAAGCTCATTGGTACTCTCAGTGCCATCATGCACTTTGCAAGAAGTCCATAAACTCACTCCTCAGAAGAAGCCATCCACCTATGAAGATCATCCAACTTGGAGAGTTCTGCAGAAGTATTTTATCTGTTCTCAAAGTCTCCCCTCAATCTGGTTGTATTTCACAATATTTGGCAACGATAATTTACATTTTACACATTGGCATGGTGACATCATAACTGGAAGCCCTTATAGTATCTTTAAAAGTGAGAAAGTACATATTCAATTATCAAAATAAGGGAAGAACTTAGTTGATTCTCAAAGAATAGGAAGAATTTATCATCGAATATGAGGCTACAGGTAGTATAGGTAACAAAATTATAGTTGCAGAATTGCCTAGGGCATGTTTTGGGAGAAAGAATGTTTGGCTGGAATAAGTTTTTTATAGACTAGTGGGAGGTAGGTCTTCAAAGACAGGTGAAGAAGATCACTGATAATATAGAATATGAAGTTTATTATTATTATTATGATTTATTTTACTTTTGAGAGCAAGAGAGACAGAGCATGAGCAGGGGAGGGGCAAAGAGAATCCAAAGCAGGCTCCAGGTTCTGAGCTGTCTGCACATAGCCCGATGTAGGACTTGAACCCATGAACCGCTAGATCATGACTTTAGCTGAAGTCTGACACTTTACTGACTGAGCCACCCAGGCACCCCTATTTTTTTATTCTATAGAAAATTGGGAACTATTGAAGGTCTCTGAGCAGAGAATAGGACAATCATATCTCTTCTTTAGAAAGATTAATTTAGATGTGATATGAGATAAATGATAAATTTTACACAGGGAGTTCACTTAGGAGGGTTACTATAAAAGCCTCTATATTAGTTTTATATTTTTGCATAATAAATGATGTAACTTACAACAGCTCTGTAGGTCAGGAATCTGAACACAGATTAGCTTGGTCCTTTGTCCAGGTTCCTGCAAAGTTGTGATCAAGGTATTATGGGGCTGTGGCTTCATCTGTGGTTTAGGCTTCTCTTCCAAGCTCACTCAGTTTCCTGGCAGAACTCATTTTCTTAGAACTGTAGAACTCATGGCAACTAGCTCCCCAAAGCCAGTAAAATAGTCTTTACTTTAAAAAAAAAAAAAAAAAAGCCTTAAAGGATTTTCTTCTGATTAAGTCAAGGCTGTCTAGGATAATCTTCCTTTTGATTAAATTCAATTGATTTGGGGCTTTAATTACATCTGAAAATTTCTTTACCTTTGCCTCATAATGCAACCTATTCAAGTGGGTGAGATCCATTACCTTTGCCATGTAACGTCATTTAATCATGGGCATAACACCAGGGGCTGGGGATCATGGGGCCATCTGTGGACTCTGCTTACCATAGTATTTATGAAAGATATTGGGCAGAATCAGCATAGTGTCTGGAAAGAGACACATGCAAGGGATCCACAGTGTTCTAATTCAAGCTGGTATAGAAATAAACACATAGTTAATATAGGGTGATAAGTGCAAACATAGAAGCATGTATAAGGTCCCATGGTAATTCAGAAGGAGTTTCCAGTTCTTTCTGAAAAGGTGAACATCAGAGAGAGTTTCCTAGAAGAGGTGGTTCTTTTTTTTTTATTTTTTTTTATTTTTATTTATTTCTAGGAGGGAGAGAGAGAGAGAGAGAGATAGCATGAGCAGGGGAGGGTCAGAGAGAGAGAGGGATACACAGACTCTGAAATAGGCTCCAGGCTCTGAGCTGGCAGTCAGCACAGAGCCTGACGCGGGGCTCAAACCCATGAACCGCGAGATCATGACCTAAGCGAAAGTCGGACGCTTAACCGACTAAGCCACCCAGGCGCCCCTAGAAGAGGTGGTTCTTGAGGGTCCAATAAGATTAATAAGATTACCAAATATAGAACAGATGTGTAAAGTGAGAGGAACAATCATCAGCAGATAGATAAATCTCCAACATTTATAATAATATATTTACACTATTTTGACATTTTATTCATTATGGACTTCTGCATTTGTTTTTATATTTTAAAATATTGCATTAAAACATTACATATCTCGGGGAAAAAAAAGAAGGCCAAAATAACAAATGTTGGTAAGGATGTGGAGAAGTTAGAATGTTTGTGCACTGTTGGTGGGAATGTAAAATGGTGCAGCTGCTATGGAAAGCAGTATGAAGGCCTTTAAAAGTTGAAATTAGAATTGTGTGGTTCAGCAATCTCACTTCTGGGTGTCTATCTAAAAGAACTGAAAACAGGACCCCAAAGAGTTAACATATCTATGTTCACTGCATTTTCCACAGTTGCCAAGAGGTGAAAGCAACCTAAATGTCCATAACAGGTGAATGGATAAAAGAAATGTGGCATATACATAAAGTGAGATATTATTATTCAGTCTTATAAAAAGGCAATCCTGTTATATACAAAAGCATTGATGAACCTTGAGGACCTTATGCTAAGTGAAATAAGCCAATCACAAAAAGACACATACTGTATGATTCTACATATGAGGTACATCAAGCAGTCAAACGCTTAGAATCAGAGAGTAAATTGTGATTGCCCTTCTGGGAGGAGGTGAAAAAGGGCAGATGCTGTTCTAGATGGATATCGAGTTTTCAGTTTTTCAAGATGGAAAAATTCTGGAGATCTATTTCACAACATTGTGCATATAGTTAACATTACTGTAATATACATTTAAAAATGGTTAAGGTGGTAAATTCTGTTAATGCTTTTTCTTTAAAAAATTTTTTTTAATGTTTTATTTATTTCTAGGAGAGAGAGAGAGAGACAGCGTGAGCAGGGGAGGGTCAGAGAGAGAGGGAGTCACAGACTCTGAAACAGGCTCCAGGCTCTGAGCTGGCAGTCAGCACAGAGCCCGACGCAGGGCTCAAACCCACGAACCGCGAGATCATGACCTAAGCGAAAGTAGGACGCTTAACCGACTAAGCCACCCAGGCGCCCCTGTTAATGCTTTTTTAAAAAAGTTTATTTATTTGAGAGAGTGCAAGTGGGGGAGGGGCAGAGAGAGAGGGAGAGAAAATCCCAAGCAGGCTCCACACTGTCAGTGCAGCGCCCAAAATGGGGACTTGAACCCATGAATCCATGAGATCATGACCTGAGCCAAAACCTAGAGCTGGACACTTAACCAACAGAGCTACTCAGGCACCCCTATGCTGTGGTTTTTTTTTTTTTTTCCTTAATAGATAGCTGATGGATTACAATTTGAATAATGAGGTCTTTTTAAAAAAAAATGGGGGTGCTTGGGTGGCTCAGTCATTAAGCATCTGACTTCAGGTCATGATCTCATGGTTTGTGAGTTGAGTCTCAAGCCTGCTTCAGGTAAACATGAGCCTGGCTTTGGCTTCGTGTGACCCCTGCATGTCTCTCTGTTTATCTCCTTCCACTCCCTTCGTTTCTGTCTCTCCCTCTCTCCCTCCCCACCTCACTTTGCCCTTCCTGGGATTCATTCTCCCTCTCTCTGCCCCTTTGCTTGCTTGTGCCCTCTTTCTCAAACACACACATAACACACACACCACCACTACCACCACCACCACCACCACCAACAACAACAACTTTGTAATAATCTCTGTACCCAAAGTGGGGCTCAGAATTCATCCCTGAGATCCAGAGTCCCATACTCTTCCCACTGAGCCAGCCAGGCACCCCTGTGTTATGCTGTTTTTGATCTCACACACACACACACACACACACACACACACACACACACACACACAGAACAGTTTTGAAAAACAAGTTTCTAGGCGCCTGGGTGGCTCAGTCGGTTAAGCACTGACTTCAGCTTAGGTCATGATCTCTTGGTCTGTGAGTTCAAGCCCCGTGTTGGGCTCTGCTGAGAGCTCAGAGCCTGGAGCTTGCTTCAGATTCTGCATCTCCCTCTCTCTCTTCTCCCTGGCTCATGCTCTGTGTGTGTGTGTGTCTTGTTCTCTCTTTCAAAAAAAGGAATAAACGTTAAAAATTTTTAAGTAGATAATAAATATAATTGGCATTCAATTTCTGTATATTTAATGACTTCTCTGAAAACTTCCCTTTAAAAAAAACAAAAACTTTAAGAACAAGAAAACTCCCTCAAAATTATGCTAAACTTAGCAAGAGCTATTTCCTCCTCAAATCCAAAGTATAAACAAATTTCTTTTAAAATCCTTAGGTTTACTGTTTCATGTAGAGCTGCTGCAGAGAGCTAAATGTTACTGCTGTGAAAATCAGTTGTGTCAAAAAGTGACCTGGAAGGAAGCTAGAATGCTCTTTTGCTGAATGACACCATGTGGCTGGGTTAATAGAGGGCTTTTGGTGAAAAGCCCACTCTCTTTCTTAGGTTTCCACAAAGATGTGCTGATTCCAGTGTTCCTTCTGGATCCCCCAGAGTGTTTTTTCTGGTGTCCCAGCTCCCCCCAGGAAGCAAGCTTTGAGCCTGGAAAAGGCTCAAAGTATCTCTTTATATGATGCAGCTTTCAGTGTTTTTGGCCTCTATTTTCATTTCAAAAAAATTATGATATGGCTTTCAAATTTTAATATCTTATGAAATAAACAGTTTCGAAGTCACCTACTTTGAGCCACTTAATTATTTTTCCATAGGCATTCCTTAAAGCCAAACTGCAATATAATAATGACAAATAGGCTTTTAAAAAATGCTATATGGCAATTACTGGTATAGATACAACCATATAGGAGTGCATTCTGGATACATTGGTTATATTTGTTCAAAGCTGTATTTTACCCAACTGTCAAAAGCTGTGCAAGTTACTTATTCTTCCTTGCACTGCCTCTCCCGTTTGTAAAATGGAAGTGATAATCTCTGTATTATAGGCTGTTGTGAAAGATAAAATGAGGTACACTGTGTAAAGTGCCTAGCCCAGGATGTACTCAGTAAGGACACCTTTTCCTCTGGCCCTAACCCTCCTTCCATTTATTAAACTGGTTTCTTAAACAGGCATTTACTGGGCACTTGTGTCTTAGGCTCTGTGCTGGGTAGGCTGTGTTTCAGATCTCAGGTGCTTCTCATTCTCTTCAAACCCCAGAGAACATCAGGGTTGTGTCCTGAGGCTTGGTGTTAAAATCAGGACTCTTGGAACCAAAGGCCCTGAAACCAGAAGGAAAGCCATAGCTCCCTTGCTTTTGTTTTGCCCACAGTGGAGGCCTTTTGTTTCTTAGTATCTGTTTGTTGGAATGTATAGATCAGAAGCTGATGAACTAAGTCTGTTGTTCATTTCAGTAACCACTAACCATGTTTACAGATGCTGCACATTTTCATCACTGCAGAAAGTTCTACTGGATAGCAGTGTTGTAGGCAGTGTGAAGAGAGTTGGATCATTAGTTTTAAGAGAAGAGATAAGAACTCTAGATTATTCTGCTATATGTATGTTAGTTGAAGCAAGTCTTAGAGCCATATGAGATGGTATATAACAGAGTTCCTGTTCTCCTTATTTGCAATCTTTTTTTTTTTTTTTTTAAATGTTTTTATNATTTCTAGGAGAGAGAGAGACAGCGTGAGCAGGGGAGGGTCAGAGAGAGAGGGAGTCACAGACTGAAACAGGCTCCAGGCTCTGAGCTGGCAGTCAGCACAGAGCCCGACGCGGGGCCCGAACCCACGAACCGCGAGATCATGACCTAAGCGAAAGTCGGACGCTTAACCGACTAAGCCACCCAGGCGCCCCTCCTTATTTGCAATCTTGAGTACTTGATTAAATAAATAATGTGTTTGATGGAATGTAAGGAATGGCAGAGAATCTATGAGTAAAGATAGGCCCTAGATCTGTGATTTTTTTTCTTTTAAGAGTAATACTGGAGGAACTGCTTAAAATTGTTTTGTTTTATTTTTATAAACAATCTTTTACAGCCTAAAGAAGAATAAAAATATTTACTTTTCAACAAATAGTCAACAGTTTTTCTACTAGCCACATGACCTTTTGTGCTTTTTTTTTCTTCTTTTGCCCAGCATAATGCTTCAGAGATGCATTTTATTTTGTATATTGACACTTCTTTCTTTTGTTTTTTGCTGAGTAGTGTTCCATTGCATGAATATACTACAATCTCTTTATCTATTCTCCCGTTGGTGGACATTCTCCTTTACAGTTTAGGGCTCTTCTAAAGCTGCTCCAAATAATTCCAGTGCAAGTCTTTTTGGGTCTACATTTTACTTGAGTATATACTTAGGAGTAGGATGGTTGGGTCATAGGGAAAGTGTATATAACTTAAACTTTTCCACTGTCTTCATGCCATTTTATTTTATTTTGTCTTAATATCATTTTAAATTCCCATTAGCAATGTTTGAGAGTTTTAATTGCTCTATATCTTCCCCAACAATTGGTGTTGTCATTCTTTTTCTTCTTTTCTTCTTCTTCTTTTCTTCTTCTTCTTCTTGTTAGAGGTTAAGCAGTCTCTACACCCAGCATGGGTTTCAACTCAAAACCCTGAGATAAAGAGTCACATGCTCCACCAGCTGAGCTAGCCAGACACCCCTGGTGTCATTCTAATTGTAACTATTCTAGTGGGTGTAGATTTTTCATTATGGTTTTAATTTGCATTTGCATGGTTTAAATGTCTTTTTCATGAACCTTATAGGCCATTCCTGTAACTTCTTTCATAAAGTGCCTTCAAATCTTTTGTTTTTCCCATTAAAAAAATTTTTATACTCAAAATCCTCTCCACACCATTTTCTCAAAAACCACAGCCAAATTGGTCCACAGCATAATTTTGAAAACTTTCCTTTACATACTTTTCTATAGAAAAAAATTGGTTATTGATAGGACTAAGTGGCTTAGAATTGTGATTTGTCCTAAATATTGTTAGGAGGGCCTTAAAATACAGTCAGAGATAATGAGCGTAAGCATTTGCTTCTGATAAAGCAGTTGTATTAAAATGCTCATTAAAGTAAGTCTTTTAAATTCACTGCCAAGAAATTTGAGATGAGACAGACCATTTACTTACCCTCCCCCCCCACACACATGTGCCCTGCCTTTTGAAATGCTTATTTAGGTAGATAAATTAGAATTTATTTATCAGAGTTCTTGGCTTAGGATTCTAGAAAAAAAATGTCTGCTGAAGGTGACTGCTTTATTTCAGTGTGACGACTTCTCTCCGGCTCCTGTCTTATTTCCATGACTATGATCTAAATGTTTTAGGGCATGTTAGTGTTGCCAGATCTAATCTGACTTTTGTTTTGTACTGATGGAAACTGACCTGAGCCAGTTTGGTCATGCATAGTTCTTAGGACATTGTGATAGATAACAGTAACTGCAGGAGAACTTGAGGTAGAGAGGGGTTAGCTAACTCTGCTACAGCCTTGCTCTACCAGGTTATAATGAAAGATAGTCTCGGATAAAAACAGTTCTTCTACACAACAGTGATTCAGTATTCTTAGCAAGCAGGCATAAATTACGATATAGCCTTTTCTGTGGACTTAGCTCCTGAAATTTTAGGTAATCTGACTCCCTGCTTTTGTGACAGGTTCACTTGAGGCAGACATGACAGTATTCCAGGTACAAGATTCTGTTAACCTTGTCATTGGCACCAGTCAGCCAGAAATCCTCACAGCTAGTAGCTGGATATGGGTCAGTTTAGGCATCTAGACTTTAGTCTCAAATACTGTCCCTAAAAAAGAGTAACATTGGATTCGTATAAACTGTGTAATCTGTAGAATATTTTAGACCATCTTCATATCTGCTGGACAGCTATTAATGTCACCAATGAGAGCCTTTCTAACAATTATTCTGATTAGCAAGCTACTCAATTTACCAATAAAAACCACTTGGCCCTCACTATTTTAATTGTAAATTCTCCAAATATATGGATAATAGAAAAGCTACTGTATCATCTCTGGAGTGTGATTTTCCTGCTTTAATAGCTGTATATCTCTGCAGTGTGAGTTTCTGATTAGAGCAACTGCCCCTAGATCAACTGATTTGTCCCACAGTGTAGCTTAAACCAAATTGTATACCTTTCACCCTTGTATATGCAGTTTGAAAGCAAATTTAACAATAGCCCAGTGTCATTATATAAAACAAGAAGAGAAGAATTCATCTGTATATTGCACTCTACCTTCTGATAAATTTAGTTAGTAAATGTATCACAAGTTTCAGGTATGAGTAATTATACAACATTCAAAGACAAAGGAAATTAGAGTCTAGAACTTTTAAAAATGTTTTTTTATTTATTTTTGAGAGAGAAAGCGAGCATGGGTGCGAGCATGGGGGAGAGGCAGAGAGAGAGGGAGACACAGAATCTGAAGCAGGCTCCAGGCTCTAAGCCGTCAGCACAGAGCCTCACACAAGGCTTGAATTCGTGAACTGTGAGATCATGACCTAGGCTGAAGTTGGATGCTCAACCCTGAGTCTAGGACTCTTAATTTTGCTTTTTGTCACATTGCGGGAGATCATGTGAGACAGAGCGCTGGGGAGATTCTCCCTCTACCCTAGGGACCCCCAGTGATTTAAGTTTCAGAGCCCATGGGTTTTTTTTTTTTTTTTGGTTAATAATTTTTTTATAGTTTATTTTTGAGACAGAGAGACAGAGGATGAGCAGGAGAGGGGCAGAGAGGGAGAGGGAGACACAGAATTTGAAACAGGCTCCAGGCTCTGAGCTTCCAGCACAGAACCCAATGCGGGGCTTGAAGCCACGAACTGCGAGATCATGACCTGAAGCCAAAGTTGGCTGCTTAACCCACTGAGCCACACAGGCGCCCCTCAGAGCCCTTGTTTTAAAGAGAAGGACCAAAGAGCTTGATAGAGCTTGGTAGAGTCTTATCTTTGCTACTCTTTCATAGTTCTGGTAAAGTGCAC
>NW_024080896.1:427322-457758 GCF_003009895.1 Hyaena hyaena
ATAATTTTTTTATAGTTTATTTTTGAGACAGAGAGACAGAGGATGAGCAGGAGAGGGGCAGAGAGGGAGAGGGAGACACAGAATTTGAAACAGGCTCCAGGCTCTGAGCTTCCAGCACAGAACCCAATGCGGGGCTTGAAGCCACGAACTGCGAGATCATGACCTGAAGCCAAAGTTGGCTGCTTAACCCACTGAGCCACACAGGCGCCCCTCAGAGCCCTTGTTTTAAAGAGAAGGACCAAAGAGCTTGATAGAGCTTGGTAGAGTCTTATCTTTGCTACTCTTTCATAGTTCTGGTAAAGTGCACAGAGAGTCAAACCATTTTGAATCTCCAGCCCAGGGATGAAGGATAGACTAAGATAAGGAAGGATGGTTAAAGGCAGCTGGCAGGAATCACTAACTCATTCTTCCAGTTAAGAGTTCTGGCTACTAACGCTTTATTTAAACTGATGTCATCTCTGGGACAGTAGATCTTGTCCTGGCTGAAAATAGCTGTTTCACTGTGCTTATTAACAGGGAATTAGGCCACCCAGGTTGAGAGGGAGATACTCAGGAAAGATGATGGTTTCCTCCCCCAGCCCTTCCTTGCTCCTCAGAGGAATAGATTTTCAATTACATATAAACTAAGTAAAAAAGACCAACTTTTAAGATGTTCTTAAAAAGCTACTAATACTGATAAAATTGTTTCTCTCCATCCTCCAGTCCCAGTTCCTTTAGTTTACATTAACTGTTTGGTGTCAGGTTTTCTTCTATTTGCTTTTCTGTTTATTTTCACATGCATAGATTTACCTGTAGAGATATGGCTTTTTTTTTTCACTGTTTTTTAAAAATAGATCTGTTGTTAATCTAGTTTTTAAAAAAATAATCTTTGTAGTACTGTGAAGAGATTTCATAGTGCTTTACCTTAATTTAAAAAATTTTGGGGGCACCTGGGTGGTTTAGTCGGTTAAGCGTCAGACTTTCGCTTAGGTCATGATCTTGCGGTTCGTGGGTTTGAGCCCTGCGTCGGGCTCTGTGCTGACTGCCAGCTCAGAGCCTGGAGCCTGTTTCAGAGTCTGTGACTCCCTCTCTCTCTGACCCTCCCCTGCTCACGCTGTCTCTCTCTCTCTCTCCTAGAAATAAATAAAACATTAAAAAAAATTTTTTTTTAAATAATTAAAAATTTTTAAAAATATTTTCATTTATTTTTGAGGGAGAGGGAGACAGCGCTCAAGCAGAGAAGAGGCAGAGAGAGAGAGACACACACAGAATCGAAAGCACGTTGTAGGCTCTGAGCTATCAGCACAGACCCTACACCAGGCTCAAACCCATAGACTGAGATCATAACCTGAGCCAAAGTCAGATTCTCAACTGACTGAGCCACTCAGGTGCCCCCGTGTTAATTTTCAGCCACAGTATGACTTTAATAGTTTATGTAATTATTCCGCTATTGATAGCAATTGTTACTTCTATTTAGTTTTACTGAATACAGTGCCATATGGTAAACCTCTTCACAAATGATTCTTAGTGCTCATACGCTAGTAGCATTTCTCTCGGGTGGATAATCAAGAATGGGAACCATCTGGGTCAGTATCTAAAAATTTTTTCCAGTTTGACGTTGTGAAACAGAATTAACAGTTTTATAATTTTTACTTTTTGAATTACTAATTATGTTAAACATCTCATGTTTTTTGTCTTTGTGTTTAGTTTTCTGATTTGTGTTTCGTTTTCTGACTTGCTTTTTTATACTTGACTCAATTTTCTTTTGGTCTGCTTGCAATTTTAAGATATTCTGTAGGATTTTTTATATTATATATATCTTTTCATTACATAAGTTACAAATATTTTCTCCCAGCCAGTTCCCTTAAAAAAAATTTTTTTAATGTTTTTTATTTCTGAGAGAGAGAGAGACAGAGAGAGAGGGAGACAGAATCTGAAACAGGCTCCAGTCTCTGAGCTAGCTGTCAGCACAGAGCCAGATGCGAGGCTTGAACCCAAGAACTGTGAGATCATGACCTGGCCCTTAACTGACTGAGCCACCCAGGTGCCCCAGTTCCTTTTTTTTAAAGTAACTTTTTGATTTACAGAAACATTGCAAGGATTGTACAGCGTTCCTGTATACTCTTCACTAGTTGTAGTTTCCTCCAATGTTAATATCTGCATTAGTCACCTCAGGCTGCCAAAGTAAAATCTACAGAGTGTGTAGTTTAAACAATGAGAATTTATTTTCTTTCAGTTCTGGGTGTGGGAAGTCCCAAGGTCAGGGTGCTACCACGGTTGGTTTTGGTGAAGCCTCTCTTCTCAGTATGCCATGACCACATATGGCTTTTACTCAGTGTGTGTGCAGGGAGGGAGAACGATCTCTGTTATCTCCTGTACTTGTTATAAGGACATCAGTTCTGTTGTACTAGGGCCCCACCATAAAGGTGGCTTCATTTAGTGAGGCTTTATCTCCAACATAGTCGTGTTGGAGTTTAGGGCTTGAAGATAACGTATTTTAGGGGACACAATTCAGTCTCTACATCATCTTGAATTACTCTGGTACCTTAAGATACTAACACTGATGTGTTGCTATTAAGTATACTCGACTTTGATATTCGGTTATCTGCAGCTTTTCCATTAACATTTTTTCTATTTCAGGATTCAGTCTAGGATATACATTGATTTCAGTGTCACCTTCTTAGTCATCTAAGGTCTTTGACAGTTTCCTTGACAGTTTTGAGGAGTACTGGTCAGGTATTTTGTAGAATGTTCCTTAGTTGTGTTTGATATTTTCTAATGACTAGACTGGGTTTTTGTAATGACGACCACAGAGAAGTTCCCTTCTTACACATCATATTGAAGGTACACGAAATCCACATGACCTCACTGGTTAATTATGACCATCTGCGACCGTCTGCATTAAAGTAGTGTTGGCCAGGTTTCTCTTCTTAAAGTTGCCATTTTCCCCTTTCCATATTGTATTCTTTAGAAGCAAGTCACTAAGTTTACCACCCACTCCAAGAGGGGAGGGGTTAATCTCCACCTCTTGGAGGGAAGTATCTACATATCTTATTTGGAATTCTTCTGTAAGGAAAGTTTATCTCTCCTCCATTTATTTATTTAAGCACTTATTTGTATCAGCATTCGTTCATATTTATTTTATATTTTGGATTATAATCCAATAGCACATACTTATTTTGATGGGAATTCGTTGAGGTTGGCTACAGTATTATTCTCTCTTCCCACCCCATTTCTAAGAAGTATTATTATGGGGCGCGTGGATGGCTCAGTCGGTTTAAGCAGCTGACTTTGGCTCAGGTCATGATCTCACGGTTCATGAGTTCGAGTCCCGTGTCGGGCTCTGTGCGGACAGCTAGCTCAGAGTCTGGAGCCTGTCTTCGGATTCTGTGTCTCCCTCTGTCTGTCTGTCCTCTGCTCATGCTGTCTCTCTCTCTCTCAAAAAAAAAAAAAAAAAAAAAAAAGACTTAAAAAAAAAGTATTGTTAACGGTGTCATATATAAATTTATCAAATCCTTTCTCTTTATAGCTTTTGCATTTTATGCTTTAGTTTAAGACTTTTCTTAAACATCTAAAGATAAGTATAAGTTCAGGATAGGCTAGGTTATATTGTGATTATAACTCTAAAATCTTAGTGGAATGTAACAAGCAAATGTTTATTTTCTGTTCATGACACATCCCCATCATTGGTGAGGTAAGACCTATTCTAAATCTCCTCCCTTTTGACCCAGGCTGTTGAGTATAATATAACTGAACTCTTTATTTATTTTAATAATATATGCATATTTATAATATGTAATATACAGAAATGTACACAAAAGGAGTAACTTGGTAGACAACTTGTATACATCATGGGTATATAAGTAGCACATAGACTGAGAAAGAGAACATCACCATACTCCAGAGACTACCCCCTTTTACCCTTTCCTAATCACTACCTTTACAAGGATAAACACCATCCTAATTTTTTTGTTTATTTTTAGAGAGACTTGAGAGAGAGAAATAGAAAGTGCTAACGCATACATGGTGGAAGGGCAGAGAGAGAGGGAGAGAGAGAATCCCAAGCAGGATCCACACTGTCCACGCAGAGCCCAACGTGATCCCATGAGATTATGACCTGAATTGAAATCCAAAGTCAGACACTCAACCCACTGAGCCACCTGTGTACCCCACCATCCTAATTTTTATTGCCAAAGATTTCTCTGATTTTGAAATATAAATGAAACTATACTGTATGTACTCTTTTTTTGTAATGGCTTTTTTCACTAAACTGTTTGTGAGGATCATTCATGATATTGTGCATGGTCATAGTTAATTCTTATTATTCAATATTCCATTGTAAGCAAGTATCACAGTGTTCTTTCAGTCTACTGTTTCTGAACATTAGTTTGTTTTCAGTCATTATTTTCAAATTATTCTATGAACCTTTCTTTATATCTTTCTTGCTGAATATGTATTTGTTTTTTTAGGGACTCTGACAGTTTTCTAACATGGTTTGTATTATGGCTATAATCTTGAATGCTGCTGGTCAGAGGGAAAGATAATTCTGCAGAGTTTTGTACCATCAGTTAAGCGGGCTGGCCTGGAAGCAATGTGCCGTCAGTGCTGAGCCCAGCATGCCGCTCAGTCTCACGAACCAGGAGATCATGACCTGAGCTGAAATTAAGAGTTGGACGCTTAACTGACTAAGCCACCCAGGCGCCTTGGTAAATTTTATCTTTAATCATGGAACATCTTCATCTTTTTATTGCCTTTTGCTCTGAATTCTACAGGCATACCTTGGAGATATTTGTGGGTTTGGTTCTAGACCACTGCAGTAAAGTGAATATCATAGTTAAGCAAATCAAATGAACTTTTTTGTTTCCCACTGCTTAAAAATGTTATGTTTACACTAAAATCTCACCAGAATCTTTTTGCTGGTGGAGAGTCTTGCTTCATTGTGGATTCCTGCAAATGACCAGGGTGGTAGTGGTGAAGGTTGGGAGGCTTTAGCAGTTTCTTAAAATAGGATAATGAAGTTTGTCACATTGATTAACTCTTTTCATGAAACAATTTCTCTGAGGCATGCAGTGCTGTTTGATAGCATTTTACCGACAGTAGAACTTCCTTCAAAATTGGAATTAGTCTTCTAAAACCCTGCTACTGCTTTATCAACTGGTATGTAATACCCAAAATCCTTTGCTATAATTTCAACAGTCTGCACATTTACTTCACTAGGAGTAGATTCCATCCCAAGAAATTACTTTCTTTGCTCATCCATTCAAGTTTTATCCTGAGATTGCATCAATTCAGTCACTTCTTCAGACTTCACTTTTAATTTTAGTTCTCCTGCTGTTTCAACTGCATCTACAGTGACTTCCTCCACTAAAATCTTGAACCCCTTAAACTCATCCATGAGAGTTGGAATCAACTTCTTCCAAACTCCTGTTAATGTTGATATTTGACCTCTTCCCATGAATCATGAATGTTCTTAATGCATCCAGAATGGTAAATCCTTTCCAGAAGGTTTTTTATTTACCTTGCCCAGTTCCATCAGAAGAACCACTGTGTAATGGCAGGTATGGCCTTACAAAACATATTTCTTAAGGGGCGCCTGGGTGGCTTAGTCGGTTAAGTGTCAGACTTTCGCTTAGGTCATGATCTCGCGGTTCGTGGGTTCGGGCCCCGCCTCGGGCTCTGCGCTGACTGCCAGCTCAGAGCCTGGAGCCTGTTTCAGTCTGTGACTCCCTCTCTCTCTGACCCTTCCCTGCTCACGCTGTCTCTCTCTCTCTCTCTCCTAGAAATAAATAAAACATTAAAAAAAAATATTTCTTAAATAATAAGACTTAAAAGTCAAAATGACTCTTGAACCATGGTCTGTGGGATGAGTGTTCTGTCAGCAGGTATGAATCCATTTGTCTTATTGTGAATCTCTATCAGAGTTCTTGAGTGACCAGAAACATTGTCAATGAGCAGTAATATATTTAGAAGATTTTACCTCTCTGAGCAGTAGGTCTCAATAGTGGGCTTAAAATTCAGTAAACCACACAATAAACAGATGTGCTGCCATCCAGGCTTTGTTGTTGCATTTGCAGAGCACAGATAGAGTAGATTTAGCATAATTCTTTTTTTTTTTTTTTTTAATTTTTAAAAATCTTTTATTTATTTCTAAGAGAGAGAGACAGCGTGAGCAAGGGGAGGGTCAGAGAGAGAGGGAGTCACAGACTGAAACAGGCTCCAGGCTCTGAGCTGGCAGTCAGCACAGAGCCCGACGCGGGGCTCAAACCCACAAACCGCGAGATCATGACCTAAGCGAAAGTCGGACGCCCAACCGACTAAGCTATCCAGGCGCCCCAGATTTAGCATAATTCTTAAGGGCCCTGAGATTTTTCAGAATGGTAAAGGAACAGTGGCTTCAAATGAAAGTGACCAGCTGTGTTAGCGCCTAACAAGTCAGCCTGTCCTTTGAAGCTTTGAAGCCAGGCATGGACTTTTTTTTCATTAGGTTTAAAAGTCCTAAATGACATTTTCCAATGGAAGGCTGTTTCATCTACATTGAAAGTCTGTTGTGGAGTATAACCAGCTTTATTAATTACCTTATCTAGTTCTTCTGGATAACTTGCTGCTTCACCTTGCACTTGTATGTCATGGAGATGGATGGCTTCTTGAACGTTATGAACCAATCTCTTCCAGCTTCAGACTTTTCTGCTGAGGCTTCCTCCTTTCTCAACTTTTGTAGAATTGGTGGCTTGGGTATTGGCCTAAGGGAATGTTAGAAGTTAGAAGATGACTGGTGTCATCTTCTGTCCATACCACTAAAACTTTCTCCAAATCTGCAATAAGGTGGTCTCACTTTATTATCATTGATGTATGTTCACTGGAGTAGCACTTTAGATTTTCTTCAAGAATTTTTTCCTTGCGTTCATAAATGTACTGTTTGGTGCAAGAGGCCAAGCTTTCAGCCTATCAATAGGCTTTTGACATGCCTTACTCACTAAGCTTATTAATTGCTGCCTTTTGATTTAAAGTGAAGGATGTGTAATTCTTCCTTTCATTTGAGCACTTAGAGGCCATTGTAGGATTATTAATTGGGATAATTTCAATATTGTGTCTCAGGCAATAGGGAGGCCTGAAGAGGGGGAGACGGGAATAGCTGGTTAGTGGAGTAGTCAGAATGCACACATTTACTAATTAAGTTCACTGCTTTATATATGGATGTGGTTTGTGGCATCCCAAAACAATTACAGTAGTAACCTCAAAGATTACAGATCACTGTGGGGTGTCTGGGTGGCTCAGTTGGTTAAACGTCTGACTTCGGCTCAGGTTATGATCTCACAGTTCGTGGGTTCGAGCCCTGTGTCAGGCTCTGTGCTGACAGCTCAGAGTCTGGAGCCTGCTTCTTATTCTGTGTCTCCCTCTCTCTATCTCTCTCTCAAAAATAAGTTTAAAAAAAAAAAAAAAGATTACAGATCACCGTAACAAATATAATAATGAAAATGTTTGAAATAATTGTGAGAATTACCAAAACATGACACATAGACTTAAAGTGAGCAAATGTTGTTTGAAAAAATGGTGCCAGTAGATTGCTTGGTGCAGTGTTGCCACAAACCTTCAGTTTGTAAAAATCCTACCTGTGAAATGCAATAAAGCAAAATGCATTAAGATGAGGTACCATTTTTCTATATTTTCATTTTAATTTTAGTAGGGCTTTGTTTTAGTAGCCTTTATTAAACAGTATGTACTTTAAAAAAAATTTTTTTTATAGTTTATTTATTTTTGAGACAGAGAGACAGAGCATGAGTGGGGGAGGGGCAGAGAGAGAGGGAGACACAGAATCCGAAACAGGCTCCAGGCTCTGAGCTGTTAGCACAGAGCCTGACGCAGGGCTCAAACCCATGAACTGTGAGATCATGACCTGAGCCAAAGTCGGTCGCTTAACCGACTGAGCCACCCAGGCACCCCTAAACAGTATGTACTTTTAAAGTCAATTTGAAATTCCTGTAGATGAACTTAAGTGTTTTGTATTTTATTATTAACATGTTTGGACTTATCCCTACCATCTCATTCTGTTTCCTATTTGCCATGTTTTTCCTAGCTGTTTGGTACCTTTTCACATTTTCTTTCTTTCTTTTTTTTTTTAAGTTTATTTATTCTTGAGAGCAAGAGGATGTGAGCAGTCATGAGTTGGGGAGGGGCAGAGAAAGAGGGAAAGAGAGAGGATCCCAAGCAGCCTCCTAGCTATCAGTGCAAAGCCTGAGGCTTGATCTCATGAACCAAACCATGAGATCATACCCTGAGCCAAAATCAGGAGTCGGACACTTAACTAACTGACTGAGCCTCCCAGGCGCTCCATGATATTTTCTTAGTTTTTCTTGCTCTAATGATCTGAAAGGTGTGAAAACCATTGCAGCTTTTATAGTGGCTTCCTTTTAAAAAAAAAAAAAAAGGTATTTCAGAAATATAGGTGAGTATGGAGACTAATGTAACATTGGGTGGAGATGTTTGGATCTTCTTAGATAAGATTACTCTTTTTTCCCCACCTTAGTTCTAGAGCAACTCATAGAGGAACACAGGAGTTAAACAGATAAAGATTAAAATGTAGGCATAATTACTGATAAAATTATGGGACTTGGTTTCTATCTGTGCATTTAGATATACAGGCCATTGGAATTACTTATGCAGGCAGTCACTGGCACATTGGACAGCCAGCCACAAGGATAAATTCCAGATGGTGCATCTGCAACTGATGGAGCCTCCATCGTTCCAGATCCTTGCATGGCTGCGTGAATAGAGCCTCCTCCACCCCCACCTATGATACATGTAGTACCAACAAGCAATAAGCCTCTGTTGTAGTAACCTAAATCACTAACATTGCAGGATTAGTTGTTGCCATAGCTTATTCTGACCAGTAAACTCAGTTCATCACAAGGCATAGCACAGACTAAAACCATACTCATACTCATAGGCCCTAAAAAGAGGAGCAACGACAGTTAAGTTTCTTCTTTTGTGAATTTCTTACGCCCATTTATGAGGTGTTAGCTTTTTTCTTTGTGATTTATAGTTGTTTGTAAGTTCTGATACTAATTCTCTTTTGCTTGTGTGCATTGTAACTATCTTCTAGTGTGTGAACTATCTTTTAAAATTTTGCTTATGGGGTCTTGTATTAAATCTTCATGTGACCAAATTTCTTAATCTTCTGGTTCATAGTTGGTACCTTTTATATTTTCTTTTTTTTTTTTATATTTTCTTTTTTAAAAAAATCCATCCCTTCACTATTATGAGTGATTTTTCTTTTTTTTTAATATTTTTTAAAAAAATATTTTTATTTCTAGGAAAGAGAGAGACAGCGTGAGCAAGGGAGGGTCAGAGAGAGAGGGAGTCAGACTTTGAAATAGGCTCCAGGCTCTGAGCTGGCAGTCAGCACAGAGCCCGATGCGGGGCTCAAACCTAAGCGAAAGTCGGACGCTTAACCGACTAAGCCACCCAGGCGCCCCTATGAGTGATTTTTCTATATTCTAAAACTTTTAAAGCTTTCTTCTTATATCTAGACTTTTTTCCTTAAGTATTTATTTATTTTGAGAGAGTGAGCATGAGCAGGGGAGGGGCAGAGAGTAAGAGAGAGAGAGAATCCCAACCAGGCTCTGAGCTTTCAGTGCAGAGCCCAATGTGGGGCTGGAGCTCATGAACTGTGAGATCATGACCTAAGCCAAAATTAGGAGTCAGACATTTAAGGGACTGAGTCACCCAGGTGCCCCTCATATCTAGACTTTTAATCCACCTGGGGAAAAAAAAAAGAAGAAAAAATCTGTGTCTCCCTCTTTCTCTCCCCCCGCCCCACTCATGTTCAGTCTCTCTCTCAAAAATAAACATTAAAAAAAATTTACTCCACCTGGGGTATTTTTCTTCTTTGGGGAGTGGTGGCTGATGGTGTAACATAAGGATTGAACTTCCTCCTACCATCCCTGACAATGTGGACAACCAATTATCCCTATACTGTGTACTGAGTATTTGTAACTTTCCTACTGATCTGTAATGCCACCTCTGCCATATGTGAACCACCATGTAAATGTGGTTTCATTCTGGGCTCTCATCTTTACCTTTTGTCTATTATATCTGTACCCATACTACAGAGCCTAAATTAATTTAAGTTTCACTATTTAGTAGGGCAAGGGCCCTTCCTGTTCAGTTTCAAAGTGGTCTCAGTTCTTTGTGGCCCCTATTGTCTTCTAGGTTAATTTTAGAATCAGCTTGTCAGGTTCCATGAAAAGCTGTATTGAGGTTTTAGTAAGAATTGCCTTTAGTTTGAGGGTAATCTTTTTTTTTTTTTAATTTTTAAACATTTTTATTTATTATTGAGAGACAGAGAGAGACATAGTATGTGCATTGGGGGTGGGGTGGGGGTGGGGTGGCAGACACAGAATCTGAAGCAGGCTCCAGGCTCTGAGCTGTCAGTACAGAGCCTGATGTGAGGCTCACACTCACAAACCACGAGATCATGACCTGAGCTGAAGTCAGATGCTTAACGGACTGAGCCACCGAGGCGTCCTGAGGGTAATCTTTGTGATAGTGAGTCTTCCCAATTATAAACCTGCTTTATCTTGCCATATATTCATATAGGATATGCACATGCTTTCTATTATATTTCATAATTGGTTATTACAAGTATATAGAAAAAACTCTGGGTTTTTGTGTATTAATCATGTATATCCAGGAACTTGGCAAAAGTTTTATTAGGTTATTTAATAGTTTGTTTACACATTCTCTTGTATTTTTTAGGTAGATAATCATTGTCTGTCTGTAAATAAGGACAGTTGGTTCCTTTCCAATTCTTTTCTCTCATTTCTTTTTCTTGGCATCAGCCAGAACTTCAGTTATTGTAATGATAGGAATTTTTGTCTTTTTTTAAAAAAATGTTTATTTATTTTTGAGAGAGAGAGAGAGAGGGAGGGAGGGAGAGAGAGTAGGGAGGGGCAGAGACAGAGGGAGACAGAATCTGAAGCAGGATCCAGGCTCTGAGCTGTCAGCACAGAGCCTGACAAGGGGCTAGAACCAATGAACGGTGAGATCATGACCTGAGCCGAAGCTGGACGCTTAACTGACTGAGCCACCCAGGTGCCCCTTGTCTTATTTTTTTATTTTAGGGAGATGCTCTCAAAATAAATCATGAAGTATGATAATTGCTAGAGGTATCTGGAAGATACTCTTTCCTTTAGACTCATACAAAGACTTAATTGGAACTGACTTGGTTTTAATTATTCCTTTTTCTGTATTTAATGAGATAATCACGTGGCTTTCTTTTATAATCTGTTCATGATAATGGATTTTTTAAAATGATGAGCCACTGGGAAGATTTTCTCTTCATATACTATTGACCATTTGTATAGCTTTTTTGAATTGGCTGTTTTATTTTCTACTGGGTTGTTATATTGCTTTGTAGGTACTTTTAATCTGTTATGATGATTAACCATTTATATTTTCCTCTCTTAAGTTTTTGTTTTTTACTTCTATGACTTGAGTTTTGTGTCATGCTTAAAATTCTACCATTTAAATTGTAGAACTATTCATTATAATTTTTATAGTTATCTGACAGCTTTAAAAAAGTATTTAATCTGGTATTTGTTCTATATGATAGGTGAGATGGGAATCCCTTTCTTTTCATACATGGAAATATTTGCTCCTTATTGAATAAGGCCTTCTTTGTTACTGATTTGAAATATCATTTTCCTTATATACTAAGTTTTCATATATGCCTAGGTTCATATTTGTATATTGCTATGGTAACATATTGTTTTAATTATTCTTGCTTTACATTAGCTCAAGTCTCTGAGGCAGGGATTTAAAAGACCTCAGGCTTCAATCTAAGAGCCTGTCCTAATTATGCTATTTTACAACAAGTTTTGTGACCTTGCTTTTATGTCACTTTGCCTCTTTAGGATTCGATTTCCTTTCATGCAAACTACTGATAATGGTAGTAGTAGTATCTACCTCATAAGATGTGAACTTAATACAGTACCTAGAACTGAACTGTCAATAACTGCTCACTGTCATTCATTGTTTTCTTTTTTAAAATCAATACTTTTATGAACATCTTCCTCTGCTCCCCTTGGTCACTCTTTCCCTTCAAAAATGAGTGACTAATACAGATGAGAGGCTGATGTCTGTTGGCCCTCTCTCTGAGGGACAGTTACATTCAGGTGGAGCCTGGTTTTTTACCTGTTCACTTTTGTTGCATAGGGATATGAATACTCCTTTCTGCTTGTCTTGTGGTGAGCTCCCTTATCCTGTAGGGAAGCTGTTCACTTCTCTAGCTACTCTGCCAGGTTCTGTGAAGTCAGTCCAGTTCCAGGGTAAAAGAGAAATAGTGGGAAGTCCATTGTGTCTATAGGTCCAAGTAGAGTTCTTTCTGTTAAAAAGTGTATGCTATATTATCTTTTTTATATATAATTTTTTTAGTGTTTTTATTTATTTTTAAGACAGACTGAGCATGAGCAGAGAAAGGGCAGAGAGAGAGAGAAACACACACAGACACACACACACAGAATCAGAAACAGGCTCCAAACTCTGAGCTGTCAGCACAGAGCCCAACAGGGCTCGAACTCATGGACCGTGAGATCATGACCTGAATCCAAGTCTGACCCTTAGCCGACTGAGCCACCCAGGCGCCCCTATATGCTGTATTATCATTGTCACCTGACTCCTACATGTATTTCTCACTTGGTTTAGAACATTTCCCCCAAATTTCTACATCTGTTATGCAGGAAAATACTTTTCATTTATTTAACGGGTTTATTAAAGGAAGAATTAGCAAACTGGAGGCTCAAAAGCCAAATCAAAACACAACTTTGGCATGAGGATGTTGAGTGTTTTTGTTAATAACATTTTTAAATGGTGAGATTTTGGGGCACCTGGGTGGCTTAGTCGGTTAAGCGTCCGACTTTCGCTTAGGTCATGATCTCGCGGTTCGTGGGTTCGAGCCCTGCGTCGAGCTCTGTGATGACTGCCAGCTTAGAGCCTAGAGCCTGTTTCAGAGTCTGACTCTCTCTCTCTCTGACCCTCCCCTGCTCATGCTGTCTCTCTCTCTCTCTCTCTCTCCTAGAAATAAATAAAACATTTTAAAAAACGGTGAGATTTCATTTCATTTACTGTGAGAAGCAAGAGAGGCAACATTAGGTGACAGGCATATATAGGCAAGAACGCTTATTCCTTTAAATCTTCAGTGTTCTGTTTTTGACAACAGAAACATTAAGTGGAAGATACATGAGTTTACAGAAAGATTATAAATTGAATTTTGAACTTTTAAGCAAAACTCTGTAAAGATTCCGGCTTCTAGCTCCAGGTTTCTGATAAATAGCTCTCATCCCTGCACTTGTCTCCACAGCAGTTTATTGCAATATTATTCTAACAATAGAATATTGAGATATATTATGCAAAGATAATTGGACATCAAAATCAGTGATTTTTAAAAAAATGTTTTTATTTAAGTAATTTCTACACTCAATGAGGGGCTCTAACTCACAACCCCACGATCAAGAGTTGCACACTTTTCAACTGAGCCAGCCATGCACTCCAGTGATTTTTCTCCCCCACTCCTTGTAATGTATAAAAAACCTCTTCCCATTTCCTCCTAGGTTATTCCTAGTTGTGTTTGTGTTTGTTTAAAAGAAATTGGATTGCAAGATGTATAGGTAGAAATCAAAATAAGTTAATGACCAGTTCTCTTATTTATTTTTTAATTTTTTAAATGTTTATTGATTTTGGAGAGAGAGACAGAGTGCAGGTGGGGGAAGGGCAGAAGAGAGGGGGAGACAGAATCTGAAGCAGGCTCCAGGCTTTGAGCTGTCAGCACACAGCCCGACGCGGAGTTTGAACCCATGAGCTGCGAGATCATGACCTGAGCCGAAGTCAGACGCTTAACTGTTTGAGCCACCCAAGTGCCCCACCAGTTCTCTTTTTTAAATGTGCACAAAGTACTTCTTCAGGTTGCCTTATACTCTGCTTACAGTATGCTTCATATCTTGATGGAGAGTCAGCTTTGGAAAAACACTGTTGGTCTGCAAGTTCACTTCTCAAAAGCTTCCTCATTTTGAATAGGTAATATATGGTACAAAATTTGAAAGTTAAGAAAAGGCATAAGTCTCACTTATCTTTCTGTATTTCCGGACACCCAGTTTCCTCTTGTAAAATGCAGCCACTACTACCAGTTTCTTGTATATCCTTGCAGAGATATTCATGCAAGATTCCATATATAGTCATACAAATGTGTATATATGCTTTACATACATTCAAATAAATGGTAGTATTTAGCAGCTTATCTTGGCAGTCTTGCCAGTTTTCAGTCTTGAAATTTCTGCCAAATTGCCCTTTCTTGCCCTTCAAGGAGGTTGCCCCAGTTTATAGTCCTACTCACAGGCAACCTGAGAGAGTGCCTGTTTTCCCCACAGCCTCACCAACACAATGCCTTATCAGACTCCTCTGATTTTGCCTAGGAAAAATAGTACCTTGTGGTTTCAGTTTGCATTTTTTGTATTTTGAAGTTCATCAGCTTGAGATGAATTTAAAAATATTTTCCAGTTTATCTTTTGACTTTGTGTGTTTATTCACCATGACGACCATTTTATTTTATTATTATTCTTTTTTTAATATTTATTTTTGGAGGAGAGAGTGCAAGAAAGGGGAGGGGCAGAGAGAGAGGGACAGAGGATCTGAAGTGCGCTCTGCACTGACAGACTGACAGCAGCTAGCCGGAACTCACAAACCTCCAGATTATGACCTGAGCCAAAGTCAGACACTCAACCGATTCAGGCACCTAGGGGCCCTATGATGACCATTTTAAAAATGTGTATTAATTCTCTTATGGCTTTTAGATTTTGTTTCATTTAAAAAGGCCCAATTGGAGAGGACAGAAATGATTCGTTATTTTGTTTTTTACATTTAAAGTGTTTGGTCCTTTTGGGAGTTTTAGGATAAGGTTAGGAGGTAAGCAGGTGTACTTTTGATGCAAAGATGTATATACTGTGATATAATGTGTATATTGTATTAAGACCATAAGTGACTTGGGGGAAAGAGTAGTTACTGTATTGCTTTTCTCTTTAAGGGAATCATTGCAAATTTTTTCACAGATAAAATAATACTTTTCTGTAGGAAATTTGGGGAAATAACAGGAGGAAATGAAAATAACCAAAATCACCCAATGGTCCTAGTATGTATGTGCATATATATATATATATATATACACTATATATATGCACATACTCATACTGTATCATAAATTTTTTTCACTTTAGACTAACACAGGAACATAGATTTAGAAAATACTTTAACTGAATGCCTAGTATTGTGTCTGAATTTTTGTTTTTCAACCATCCTAAATGCTTTTCAGAGGAGAAATCCAGGGCCTTTAAAAGAACACACGTCCTCAGTTTTAGGCTTACCTTTAAATCCTGAGCAGTTTTGGAGAGGCCAAATAGATGAGACGCCAGCATTCCTGCGAGCCGGGCACCCAGCGGGTCTCGACCCGAAGTGACCAAGAAGCCGGCGAACTAAGCCATCGAACTCCTCCACCCGCCCTTGCGTGTCCACAGCCGGGCCTGAGCCCCCGCTTCCCAGCTTGGCCCTGTCCCGTAGCAGCGCCCCCTGGTGGCGGCGAGGGCTGAGTGCGCGGCTGTGGGAGGTGCCCCACATAGCTGGGCAGGTCAGCTGCCGAGCCCTTCTCTTCCGAGAAGTCCTTTTAATGGCTTTCAGAGCCGCTTCCTTTTATTAGGCCTGCGTCCGCTTCTGCGGTGCTTTGCTGCACGCCCCGACTTCAAGTGCAGAATTGTGGCCCAGTCGGGCGTGGCGCTGTAGATGCCTGCCAGCCAGGCCCAAGGCGGGTCGAGGCACAGCCTGGGTGGCTGGGGGTCCTTTCCGCACCCCACTCCTTCGCCGCTCTGTTTGGGGCCTTTTGAGAAGTTTTGAACTTCTGGGTTTGGCTCGCCCGCGTTGGCGGTGTGGTGGGTGGCCGAGGGGTGTCGCTGTGCTCTGTGCTTGGGCGCGGCCCTTTAAACTTTGTTTTTTTAAACTTCGGGGGTGTGGTCGCGGCGCCTCCTCTCTCCCCGGCTGGTTGTTCTCTGGCCACCCGGTCCTTCCCACCGCCCCGCCTTCCAGATGCTTTGGAGTCATGAGCCGGGAGGGCACAGGGACCCCTCTGGTGGCCGAGGTGATCAAAGGTGAGTGCCGCGGTGCGGGGCTTGACTGTCCCTGGAGCCGCGGCGACAACCAGTTCTCAGAGGGCATCAGGCGGTGCCGCGGGGGAGGCAAGGAGGCGCTAGTTGCCGGCAAAGGGCTGCCTTTTCACTTTGGGCCAGGCCGATGCTGTCTCAATGGCGTGGGTGGCCTCCCCGGACTCCTTGTCCCCAGGCGTGGTCTTGCTTTGGGGCGAATCCACACTGACGTGTGCATTTGGGAACCTGGTGTGCTTAACACCGCTGGCTAGTAGAGGAGCTCTGTCTCCTCACCCAAGGGAACAAAATCCCAGGTCATTCTGTGTACGGGGATCAAGGTTCATTTGTGGTTTGTAAAAGGAATAAAGTCCAACATCCGTTTGAGTGTTTGTGGTTGCAAGACATTTCAGTTGAGTTTGCCTGGAAGTAAAGACAGCGATTGTGTGAGTTGAATTGTAGACAGAAATTGTTTAAATTCCCATTTGGGTAAAAGATGCCAGCTGGCGTTCTTTGTATTTTACTATTTTGAAGGCTCTGCTTGATTTTACCACAATCAGAATGAGAGCATTCTCCTAGCACTACTTATTACTACTAAGAGGTGTTGCAGGTGACTGCTTTACTGAGGATTTTTAGGCAACTTTTTTGGGGTGAAGCGTGGGAGGAAGGGTGGAGCCTCTGAGCATTACTACTCCTTACCATTCTTGCTAAACTTCACAGCAGCCTAACTGCATTTATGCAACACAAGTTCATCTCTCACTCCTCTTGGAGAAACCTCTCATTGCTTCCTTTGTAATGGTAATTTGTCTAATTGTAAAATCACAATGAAAGTAGTGATTCCGAATCAAAAAAAGAAGTGATCTGTAAGAACAGTTGGATAAACATATAGTTTGTTTTGTTGTTTGTGTTTTATAGCCATAAACATTAATTTAGCAGCGTTTTTGATGGCATTCTTTTGTTTCTATTTTTAAAAACGCAGTTTCCTATTGAAATGACTTTTTAGGATGACTTAAACTTAGTGAAACAAAGCACAAGTAATCTATGTTGATGTCTAATTATCAAATGGATGCCTTTTTTTGCTGAAATTTCTTAACCCAGGGGTACTAAAGTTTTGTAATGAGAGGTTCCTCTAGAAATCTAGCCATATTGGTATGTGAAAAATTACTGCTATTGAAATTTATGGTTAAAAGCAATTCTCCTATAAAAATATTGCTTATTTGTTATCACCTGCCAAAATAGCAGAACATTTTGAAATTGCCCATTGCACCCTTACCATGCATGGAAAAAATAGCAATTTGACTTCATCTGAAAAGAGTTGCATCATGATATATGAAACGTTTTTTTAATAACCTGAAGGAAGGAACATTGCAATTTTTCATTTCAGATCGCCTTTGTTTTGCCATTCTCTACAGCAGACCAAAGAGTTCATCAAATGTACATTATTTCAGCATAGATAATGAACTTGAATATGAGAAGTAAGTATTGCTTTTTAAAAGATTGTTAGTAACATTTTTTTTTATTTTGAAGAAACAAAAGGTATGTTCACAAATAGAATAGTCTTGGAAAATTACTAATAGGTTGATTGATAATTGCAGAATGCTTTTTTTAAAACCCTTGGTAATAAAATAGACCTTCGGGGAAAAGTCAAAATGAAAGAATCTTCCTAAATTTAATAATTTACATTTGAAATTCTAATAGTTTAAGGTATAATGAGATATAAACTAGTATGCTACTAAGATGCTGTGTTTTAGCCAGTGGAAACATGTGGAAAAACAGTTTTTTATTCAGAAGGTATTTTCAGATGTTATTGAGGCTAGATTTAACCATTGTAGCACTTGCCATGTTTTTTATAAGCGTTGTGTACCAGAATACCACTAGTATTGAGTTGTATGATCAGTAAAAATTTGTCATATGTTTTATTGTCTTAATTGGATCTTGTAGTTCCAAAAAGGCATTTATATTTAGAGCATCTAGAATGTGTATGTGTGTATATATATATATATATATATATATACACACATACACACATATATGTTTTTGTTTTTCGTTTTTAAAGCTTCTACGCAGATTTTGGACCACTCAATCTGGCAATGGTTTACAGATATTGTTGCAAGATAAATAAGAAATTAAAGGTAAAATGATTTTTACTTAAGATTTGACTTAGGTAATCATTGTTAGCCTGATCCTGGGGAGGGAAAAGTAGGGAAAACATACTTCTGTTTTTTATTAAAAAAAAAAAAAAAAAAAAAAAGTCTTGTTTGTCACTGTGGTGGTGCTTGTGACATATATGTGGTTTATTGTTTTATACAGTCATAGTGTATGTTTGTTTTCCAGAGTTTTGACTGAATGGTTTAAGATTGATTGGGTCGTTTGGTTCTGGTTTGAATTGGTAATGCTCAAATACTTGAAAAGCCAAAGTGGAAATTGGTTAATAAAATGAAACCTCTTACTGTCTGTTCTAATGGAACTGAAACCCTAAGAAGAGAAACTTCCCTTGCTTTGGTCAAACAGTGACCTTTCTGCCTTCCCTTTGACAGAGAATGCTAGCAAACTAGTGAAGAAAATTGCCTCATCTTGCTTCCATTCTATCTTTAATATCCTGTGATGTTGTGACTTTTCATTCTCAGCCTTTGTACATACTGTTAAGGAGCAGGGAAGGCAGGGGCACACAGCATCTCTTTAAGGCTGTATATGAGAGTTGCAAAGTAGATTTCTATTAGGTTGAACTCAGACTTCATTCCTTTATTTAAAAAACTTTGAGTTATGGTCACATACAATATGTGTCTGTGTACTGCTAGCAATTCCAAATTAGTCACTGTAAATTCTCAAGTAGAAAGTGCTGGATTGGGGCACCTGGATGGCTCAGTTGATTGAGCAGCTGACTTTGGCTCAGGTCATGGTCTCACAGTTTGCGAGTTCCAGCCCCGTGTTGGGTCTGTGCTGACAGCTCAGAGCCTGGAGTCTGCTTCAGATTCTGTGTCTCCCTCTATTTCTGCCCCTCCCCAGCTTGTGCTCTCTCCTCTCTCTCTCAAAAATAAATAAACATTAAAAAAAACTTAAAAAAAAAAAGTGCTGGATTTAGGGGCGGTTACTTTTTTAAAAACAATGTTATCCAGGTGATTACTTACCGTAGTACTACAGAGAAGAAATAAAATTTATTTTCAACTAAAAACTAAATTGTATTAAAAAGTTATGAGTGAGTAAGGCAGATTTTCCCCCCTTTCCTTGAGCCTCAAGCCTACAAGTCCCCAACATAAATGTTGTAAGCACATGCCAGAGGAGTACTAATCTGCAAAATGGCAATGTGCCTTTTCTTTTTGTGTTACATAGTATGCCCTGCAGTTTTATGTAGAGATGGATATTCTTTTTTCTGGGCTTTATTTTTCCCTTGAATAGGAATATAAGCATTTATGGCCTTGTATATTTATGTCCACACTCTCCTTTTTTCCAGTTGCCAATGGTAGATCTTTTGTTCATACAGGGCTAGGAAGCTAAAAATAGTTTCCTCTCCCCCTGCTTGAGTTTCTTTGCTCTAATATTGAAAGACTTTTCCCCCCCTGAGTACTCCACCATCTACAGCCTTTTTATCCTTGAATCAACCAAGAATATATTGGTATATTAGTCCTTTTTTATTTAATTTTTAAATTTTTTGTTATTTACCAGAACAATGTTCAGGGTATTGAACATTGATGGAAACATTACTGTCTACTCAATTAGTGATAAAAATGTGTATAGAGTGAATTTAAGTGTCTTGTGCTTATGTTGCTCTGTGGCTGGTTGGGTTTTGTTTTTGTTTTTAAAATCAACTTGAATCTCTTATTCTATGTAAACAAAATATGTACACATTCATCATTGACTCACAGAAGCCAAGAAATATGTGCCTTTTGAACTCAATATATCCTTTTCCTTATGCTTACCTGAATGTTTCTGCTCACGTTAGTGAAATACAGGTGAGGAGGTGGTAACTAATCATATGCTTTTTTTGGTTTTTAAATTCCATATCCCTTTTATTTAACTTTTTATTAAAGTATAATGTATGTACAGAAATAGGTACAGATCTTAAGTACATAGCTTAATGAATTTTCACAAACTGAATATATGTAGGTAATCATCTTGGTCATCAAATCAATAATAGAACATTAGCAATGCCACACAAGAGCCCACTTACACTCTGTTATTTCTGTTCCATCCTCTCTCTCTGCCCTCTTACCTCATTCACTATCCTGATTTGTAACAGAATGAATTATTTTTGCCTGTTTTAATTTCCCCTTTTATTTTAATATAAAGGTTTTGGGAATAGATACAAAAACAGGAAAAGAAAAGTCTCCCTCCCCTTCCACCCCACCCTGCCTTTGCTAGCATCTTACATATTCTTTCAGAGCATAAACTCCAAGCATATACCTGTTCATGTCCTTTTCTCACTCCTTAATTGTACATTCATTTTAATCCAAGAACATGTCTATTATGGGAAGGTATATGGTATTTTTGAGTATCAGAGTTAATCATTTTAAAGTTCTTGCTAATATAAATGCTTATGTGTTAAGATTTGGAATTGATCTTCATTACAAAGTATAAAGGTTTAGGAAACTTGAAATTAAAGAGAAAATACTTACAGCTGTTTATCTTTATGTAGTCCATCGCAATGATGAGGAAGAAAATTACTCATTTTACTGGGTCTGATCAGAGAAAACAAGCAAATGCTGCTTTCCTTATTGGATGTTATATGGTAAGTATTAAAGTGATTTCCTAACGTATTAGTGAAAGTGCATACAATAGTGGTACTTTAAATTGTGGTTGGAATTTTGAAATTACTTTTTCTATGATAACGTCTTGATTTCTTTCCAGAAAGAACATTTTTACTTTTAAAGATTTGACCAACAGGGAAGGCTGTGTATATTTGGGAAGATGAGGTATATGGGAGATTTCTGTACCTTTTACTCAGCTTTGCTGTTTTAAACTTAAAACTACTGTTTAAAAAAAATTGACCAATTACTGTGAAAGCCCTTTTGGCACTTAAGGTTAGAGAATAATGCCCCCAAAGCTGTGTGTTTATAAACTCATGGTCCATTTAGTGAAGTTGTAAACATGGTGTCAGGACCAATAATTGATTTTTTTTTTCTAGAAAAACCTCAAAGTGCATCATGTGAAGTAAGAGTGCTTTATAATTTGAATACAGGCAATTTTTTCCTAACTGAGGTATAATTCTTAGGTCTATTCTTGCAGATTCTCTCTGTTGTCATCAAGATAACTCGCATGAGGGCATGGTTACTCAGTGTTGTAGGAAAATGGGTACATACTGTGTAGGTTACACAGGACATTGAGAGGTCTATTTGAATCATTGCAAAGTACGCTTAGGAATAGCCAGTATTTACACAAGAGTTATAAATTTCATTTATTTATAAGGATTAAGGACGAGCTTTATTTTTGTAGCCTCATTTTATCACTGCCTGGTGCATTTATCTGCAGGAGTACCTTAGTGGCATGTTTTCCAGAATAAGCCAGGAGCTCCTCCAGAGTGGTATCCCTTATCTTTTTGTTTGTTGGTGTGGAAGCTAACTACTTACTCTATTCACTGGGAAAGACTGAGTTGGATGTGTCTTCCCCTCCCACCTAACATAAGGGGATTGTTTTTGAAGTTTTTTAGACAAGTTCTTTCTTCTGTCAGCTTGCTACTTCACTCTGTCATGCTTTCCTCTCTTTGAAAGTTATTTTCTGGTATATAGTTTAATAATTTGGAATATACAGTGATTAGACCAGAAGTTGGTGGTACTAGCTAACATTACACCTTAAATTTTAGTGATTTCCTTTTTCTGTTTAAGGTAAATCATTAACAAAGATTAAGGCCTCTTTTGCTTTTGTTTTTTCCTCTTGTGTTCAGAGAAATAGTTGATAGAAATGTTTCTGGTATAGTTCTGTCATCTCTGAATGTATGAAACACAGATTATAGATTAGATCTTAAAATTTGACTTTTTTTTTAATGTTTTTTATTTATTTCTAGGAGAGAGAGAGAGAGAGAGAGAGAGAGAGACAGCGTGAGCAGGGGAGGGTCAGAGAGAGAGGGAGTCAGACTGAAATAGGCTCCAGGCTCTGAGCTGGCAGTCAGCACAGAGCCCGACGCGGGGCTCGAACCCACGAACCGCGAGATCATGACCTAAGCGAAAGTCAGATGCTTAACCGAATAAGCCACCCAGGCGCCCCTTGACTTCTTAAGATTACCCAAATGTGGTACTTTTGTTTGTTTGGTTGGTTTTCCATCTTTACTGGTGTTTATTGTGCTTCGCAGCAAAAATTCTTAGGAGAAAAAAAAGCCTGTGAGTTCTCAAGAAAAAGAGAATAGTGAGGTAGGTTTTTTAATGGGGTTATTTGGTCCCATTACTTAGCCAATCACTGGGGATAGGAACCTCATGGATGACCGGATAAGTGATAACAGCTTTACAGAAAGAGGGAGGTAGCCGGGATTCTTGGGGTTTATACAATATTAAAGGAAATCCTGGAGAAATGGCCTTTGGTGTGATAGTAAAAGTGTTTGCACTGCCCAGGAGAAAATCTGGGTGGCTGAAGCCATTTGATTTTAGAGAATGTGCTCTTGAATAGAACATACTGAGTTCTGCTTGTACTGTTCTTGGTTCAGTCATTTGTTTCTGGTCAGATGAGATGTCCCCAAGTGGGGGGGGGGGGCGCATCTTGGGGAGCCAGACGTGGTGTTATCAGTGTGAAGAACCTCCAGAGAAGGTGGCTGTGAGGTGAGCATAGGTTTTGTTAAAAATAACACTTGATAATTTTATAAAAAGAAATCTCTTTTTTATAATCTTATTGTTGTTTTTTACTGCTAGTGAAAAAAAAAAGATCCCTTGGCAGATTTACTGAAAATTTGTTGTTGTATTTGTCCTAAGTTTGGTGTTGGCCTTTTGACTTTGTTTATGGTTATGTTTTGGCATGTAGAGTGTGTTTTTCTATATTTAACATATTTAGAGTTAGAAATCCTTCCAGGATTTTAAGCTCTCAGATTAACACTGATTTGATTGGTTAGGAAAGTGCCAGGTAAGGAAATTAGCCGTGGATTTGAGTTCATTCCTTTGTTCGGTTAGAAGCCAGCTTGGCAGAAGGATCATAGCTCTTGGCTGTGGTGAAAGTCTTTGCAGCTATGACTGGCTGGCTAAAGCAGGAGCTTGGAGTTCAAATGATGCTAGGTAGTGAAATAGAAGAAAAACTTATAAGAAAAGGAAATTTAATAATAGCAAAGGAGGATCGAGGTGTAACATGGATACCTTAAAAGATGAAACATCAAAGCTAAGTAAATGAAGATTTGATCGGTTGAAATCTGTTAAATCCTCTGATTAAAGATTTGTAGAAAGAATGGGAGTTCCCTAAAAAAATCAGTCTGCAGCCTTGATAACCTTTTTTTGGTGTTATTGAGGAATTTTGGATGCTGTAAGGGTTTTTAGTGATTGACCTGGCAGGTGGTATAGTAATGTTAAAACAAAAAACCTCGAGGAAGAGCTGTCAGGAAGGAAATATTCCAAATGGACTGACTCTTGATCATCCAACCTTTTACACTCTTGGCTTCTGAAGGGGATTCCCCCTTCATCTTTACATATTCAGAAGGACCTAATACAGAGTGTGGAGGAGGCTTGAGAATAAATTGTCAGTACTTCTATTATCTTTTTGTCTAAAAAACAGAGGAGGTTAGTTTTGCAAGTATTCAAAATAATTCAGATACTTAAAACAGGATTGATAGCCCATGCGCCCTTTTGTCAGATGGTCAGTGTCATGTGTGGCAGAAGAATGAGATTATTGGCTTAACTAATTCATTTGTCTTCAGTATGCATATTTCTAAGTAATGCACTTTGGACCTAGGACCATACATTGTGTATGATTGTTCTTCCCTTAACCTTCCTCATACTTGAATGGTCCTTTGTTGCTAACACTGATTTATGAAAGAGACCATACCTCTTATGAATGTTCCACGTTGTGAATTTCTCTGGTTTCTTCCTTGTGGTATGTTTTAACTTGTTTTCTCTATTCTCTGTATGTCTTACGAACCAGCAGTTAAATCTGTAGGCTTGTGCATTAGTAGAATATGTTGCATCGTATCAGAAAACATATAATACCTTGATTACCGTTCAGGATGCTAAAAATGACCACTGGATTAGGGGCTAATCATCAGATTCCTTCAATGTCAATGTATGTTTTTATTGATTGTAAAATAAACTTCTGTAAATATCTTCTCAACTAAAAAAGTTAACAAATAAAGAGAAAAAAAGATACAGCTGAACTCAAAACTAGGCATTTAAATCAAGACACTTAAAAAAATGAAACATTAACTGTTAAATTTATTAATATTTTAGGGAAGAAGTTCTTTATAAAGCACAATTACTGTACATAATCATTTAAGGAATAATTGTCACTTTATCTTTGTCTATTTAATTTTTTATGTGTATACTTTGTAATAGAAGTGGTAATGTGTAATACTAGTAGATATAAACATTAAATTTTAGTTGCAAAATAGTTGTTTTTTAAAAAAAATTTTTTTAATGTTTTGTTTCTGAGAACGAGAGAGAGAGAGCCAGAGAGAAACAGCAGGGGAGGGTCAGAGAGAGGAGACACAGAATCTGAAACAGGCTCCAGGCTTTGAGCTGGCTGTCAGCACAGAGCCCGATGCGGGGCTCGAACCCATGGACTGTGAGATCATGACCTGAGCTGAAGTTAGACGCTTAACCGACTGAGCCACCCAGGCGCCCCCGCAAAATAGTTTTTTGAAGAGACCACCGAGCTGGCTTTTAATTTCAATTTAGGTAGAATATCTGGCACAAATTAAGCACTGTTTATCCCCCCCCCCCGTCCACCATTATCATATCTTAAATCTACTTTTTATATTAAAAAACAAAGTTACCATTGTATCTTATCTTATTGCCCCAGCAATTCTATTTTCCTGCAGATACATAGTGTTCAGCTCTTCCATAGGTGAAATGCACTTTTGAGGGCTAGTATGGGAATTAACCATTGTTTCTGACATTTTTTGTGGTTAAAGTGTTCTGAGTGTAAAGTAAATGATACAAGTAAACTCTTGGTACATAGCTTGCAAATTTGCCTTCCTTTAATGTTTAATAGATTACTTTGGTAGAGCTAATTGGGCTAACATAGATCCCCTGTTCCAAATTTATCACTCTATATTATTATTTTTTATTTCTAAGCAATTTTTATAACCTTTATAATGTCTTGTGAACGTTTACATTGAAAATTATACCAATTAAATTCTAGGAACTTATTAATTCAGCAATCTGAATAGAATCCTAAATTGTATTGCATTTGAGATTACTTCAACAGGATAAGAGCTCAGGGACTTAATTTGTTACTTAATGTTCATCTTTATGAACTTGTAGTCTCCTTTTCCTGAAGGATTTTGGACTGGATAAGAATCCAGTTTGGCATGTAGCCATCTAGATGGGGCATATCCTCCTAGACTGGAGGATAAAATCAGGTGGGATGGCCAGGGTCTTTGTAAATACTCAGTCCTGGGCAAACACCCTTCCTGGGTGTCTGTGAAAAGTAGAGCAAATAGCAACAGGCAGCTGTAAATAGCAACCAGGTGTGCCCAAAAGGGGACAGGATGAGCCAGAGGACAGGCCAGGTGGTGGAGGTGGCTATAGGCATCATAGTTCATCATAGCCTTACTTCTTCCTTTTTCACCCTACTGAGTCTGACTGCTGACCATGATAGTTGCTAGGTGGTAGTAGTTTGGGGGAAAGAGTAAAGAGAAATGGCTCTCTGACTGTTATAGAGCTTTGACTGTAGATCCTTTAAGCTGTCTGGAGTTTTGGATCCTGTTCTTGTTTTAGTACTTATTTTAGATAGTATAGTTTCTCATCTATAAATAAAGCCTGAGAAGTAGGCCATCTTCCATCTACAACAAGCAGTGTAATTTTGGGTGACCAGTTAATACCAAGATTTTTTATTTTTTTTAAAAAAAAAGAATATCCCTGCTATTCACGTAGTATAACCATGTACACTCAGAGCCAATTCTCTCACATTAAAAAAAAAAAATGTTTATTTATTTATTTTGAGAGAGAAAGGGAGAGAGAGAATCCCAAGCATCCTCTTCCCTGCTAGCATAGAGCCTTACACAGGGCTGGATCTCACATATCCTGAAATTGTGACCGAAATCCAGAGTTGGACCCTTAACTGACTGAGCCACCCAGGTGCCCCTCCCTCACATTTATTAGCTGTACAGCTTTGGTAGATATATGATTGCTACTCCAAACTTCCAGTTTCCCTTTATTTAAATTGAGGATCATTATACCAGCCTACTATGTATATAAATAAAAAATTTTTGAAAAGTTAAAACTTTTGAAATACAAGGCCATCTGATTTTTTGTTTCTAAAAATGATTGTGTTTTTTTCATAGTTTCATCTTTGTGCAGGAGCTGTGAAAATTATTTATTTATTTTATTATATAAAGTTATGTATTGTATATAATCTTTTCCCTGCTCACCCTTTTTATTCAGCAGTTGGATCTATAAGCTTTCTTTATAACTTTCATGAACATTTCTATATTAATCTGGAAAAAGTGATTTTTTTAAAAAAAAAGATCATTCAAGTCTTGGCATAGGGAAGACTGTGTCATCTGGTTGACGTGAAAATAGTTAATACTGGAAACATTGTGACATTTCTCCAGGAAAAAATATTTGGAAATGGTTTACTGGGCTGCCACATTTGTTGTGGAATTTAAATACCCTTTGTTATTCTTCATTTTGAGGATAGTTTTGTGTAATGTTTTGGTTTTTAAAACTGTACTAAAGGCTAAGTACATAGGTTAAGTTTGAAAATGTTCTGTGTTAAGAATAGAAATAAAGCATGTGTCTAAGTGATTGGGTGTTATTATTTGAGACCTGAGTTGTCAGGATTGAAACTGATCAGGCTGTGATTCTTTTCTTTCAGTCCACTAATCAATTCATCACCAACTGAGCCCCTCCCATGTTTGAAACAGTAGTCCAAGGTTAGATGTTCTCACAGGGACTGAGGCAGGCAGATGGTAATTTTAAAAAATGGGGGTGGTGGAAATCCTAGAAATGGTTTTGATTTTATTCAGCAAAAAAAGATCATGACTTTGGAAAAGCACTATTGACTTCTCAAGTATTTCTGCCCCAATATTTTATTCATCCTGTGAGATTGCTTTTGCTTCTTCAGAGAGAGAGAGACAGACAGATAGGCGGGCAGGCAGACAGAAGTGGCAACAGACTCTCTTTCTGATGCTTTCTAAGCCATGAGTCTTGCTTATCTTTACATCTGTGCACTTGTCACCTATTTTTTATTTATATACTTTTAACAAACTGAAATGATCATTTCTTACTGTTGATTGTGTTACCATACTATTGCTGCCTGACAAATTACCTCCCTGGGCTGCAGTCATCTAAAGGCTAGCCTGGGGCCGGAGAGTACACTGTTAAAGTGATCTCTTCACACCCCTGCCAGTTAGCACTGACTATTGGCACATCGCCTCAGTTCCTTGCCACACGGGCTATCCAAGTACCCTCACTGAATGACACCTTGAGGTACCTAGAGTGAGGAATCCAGTGCAGAAGCCACAGCATTATTTATGAGTTAGCCTCAGAAGTCACCCTCTGCCTTTTATGCATTGTTTACACATAGGTGCCCTATTCATTGTGGGAGGGGGCCACGCAAGGGTAGAAGTACCAGGAGATGAGCATCATTGGTGCTGTTTTGGAAGCTGGCGACCACAGCTGTTTAATATCTCTCTTGTTACTCATTTGTTGCTTCCTATTTTTGGACAGCAGCATAGATTTAGAGTGACCATTCTATATTTGTACAAAGCTTCTCATGAAAATATACCAAAGGAATTTGAGAAGGACCTAGCTTCCAAATTGCCAGGAACACAGTGATAGATGATAAAATTGCATTGGTTTAGAGTTTACTCATTTGAGGATCTGTATTAATAGAGGAGCCATTTATAGGGTTTTTCTTCAAAAACAGATTTAGAATAATTTCATTTGGCAAGGCCTATTGACTAGGGAAGATACCTGAGTGTACAATTAAAAATGATAGATTGCTAGCAAATATTTCTTTAATAGCTCTGTGTCTTAGTCCTTCTAAGTTGCCATAACAAAGTACCAGAGACTGGGAGGCTTATAAACAAATGTATTTCTCACAGTTCTGAAGGCTGGGACTTCCAGGATCAGAATGTCAGCATGGTCTGGCGAGGGCTTTCATGTGGTGGAAGTGGCTGAGGATCTCTCTGGAGGCTCTTTTATAAGGCATCCCATTCATGATGGCTCCACTTTTATGGCTAGACGTCTCCCAAAGGCCCCATCTACTAATACCATCACACCACCTTTTGGGGGTTAGGATTTCAACATACGAATTTGCAAGGTGGGGCATACAAACATTGTGATTATAGCATTATATAAATAGACTTATTCTGAGTCTGTACATTTCTTTCAGCTTATCTTGTTATACCCAGTATTACCTATTTATGTACATTATGTATAAGCATACCCCAACTAGATTTTAAAAATAACATTTTTTAAAAGTTCATGTCTAGGGATTTAGGTTTTATTCTCCCATAGGAGAAAATGTTACATTGCTCTTGTGTTCTTTGAATTGAACTTGTGTTCCAAAGCTAACCCAAAATTATTTAATGTATTAGAGACTATGTTTTGAAAGTGAGAAGGAAATAATACTACTGCCAATTTTAGTAATTAAAGAAACCAAAGAACTGCAATCTTGAGTAAGAGGAATTTTCTTTATCCTGGTGCTTAAGGGAAAATTCCTATAATTTGAGAGAAGGTTTTATTAGGAATTTAAGGAAAATCTGAACGAGGTCTCTGGATTTCATTTACTTAATTTAAATTATGTATATATACACATATGTATGTAAACACAATTGAATCAGGCCCTGTTTTCACTCTCATTTGCCTCAAAGTGTTCTTTATTTGATTTTGTTCTTTAGTTTCAGGGGTGGTCTTTGGAGGGGGACTGTCTGCTAGTAAGTCCTAAAATAGAATGGAGAAAAGAGAATACTTTATCGATGTTATGTAGTTAAGCCTTAGATAAAAAAGGAAGCATGTTGGGAGACTAGAAGAGAATGAGGAGATTTGGAAAGAGGGGTTTGTATTTTAAAAACTTTTAAATTTTTCCTGAAAGAATTTTTATGCTGTCTTTCCAAATAAATAGTAATAAAAAGTCACTTGATAGGTTGATGCTTAAAAGATAATGTATAGAAAAGTATAAGTGAGATTATTAATGATTATCTTGTGGTTAATTCATGATAAACTGCAATCGTATATGAATCAGAAATACTGTACTTGAAAATTTGTTTGATACTGGGTAACAAAGTATTTCCTTATTCTTGGAATTGATTGTTCTTTGTGGTACCTTTATTGTGGATTTGTATGCTGCTGTAGATAAAGAAATGTTAGAAGATTTAAAAAAATGTTACAAGATTCTGTATTTTTTTTAATGTTTTCTTTATTTCTGAGAGAGAGACAGCATGAGCAGGGGAGGATCAGAGAGAGAGGGAGACACAGAATCTGAAACAGATTCCAGGCTCTGAGCTGGCTGTCAGCACAGAGCCCAACGCGGGGCTCGAACCCACCAACCGTGAGAAGTCGGACGCCCTACTGACTGAGCCACCCAGGAGCCCCGAAGATTCTGTATTGTTAATTAAAGTTGAACATTTTTGTTAAAGAGTAAATGGGATGAAACCATATTGACAAACAGCCTAGACACGGGGAAATTTTTCCATTTATAATTCTTAAAACAGAAAATTGATAAAATGCCCTCTGGAAGCTGAGTTAACTGTTATGACTAGTTTTGGAATATGCCCTTCTCTAAGTTTCAAAGATCCTTGCTGGATCTGTGATTTTGTAATTCTTTTAATCCAAAGATTTTTTAAAATATAAGATTTAAAAATGTTCTAACCATTAACAAGTAGATTTAGGTTCAGTGAATTAAACATTGAATCAGAGTATATATAATATATAATCTATGAACCAGGAGTCAAATGAAACCCAAGATGTGGGTCCTTACTTCAGTTAGATTGAGGAAACAGCTCGTATACGCGTGTAGTAGAGATTAAAAGTTTATAACTAACCGTTTTTAATGATTTCTTTTTACTAGTCAAAATTTAAAGTATATTATCCCAAAGTAAGCTTTATTTATTTTTATTTTTTACAAATAGTTTATTGTCAAGTTGGTTTCCATATAACACCCAGTGCTCATACCCACAAGTGCCCTCCTCCATGCCCATCTCCCCCCCCCCCCAC
>NW_024080896.1:458441-472338 GCF_003009895.1 Hyaena hyaena
GTGGAGTTTGGTGAGTTCCTTATAGATTTTGGATATTAACCCTTTATCTGATAATGTTATTTGCAACTATCTTTTCCCATTCCGTTGGTTGCCTATTAGTTTTGTGGGTTTTTTCCTTTGCCGTGCAGAAGCTTTTAATCTTGATGAGGTCCCAATGGTTTATTTTTGCTCTTGATTCCCTTGCTTTTGGGGATGTGTCAAGTAAGAAGTTGCTGCGGTGGAGGTCAAGGAGATTGTTTCCTGCTTTCTCCTCTAGGGTTTTGATAGTTTCCTGTGTCACATTCAGGTCCTTTATCCATTTTGAGTTTATTTTTGTGTATGGTGTGAGAAAATGATCTAGTTTCATTCTTTTGCATGTTGCTGTCCAGTTCTCCCAACACCACCAAAGTAAGCTTTAATACTGACTCTAATTTGTGATTACACATGTGCCAAATCTAATGCTTGAGGCCACCTCTCCCCCATATATGAGCTGAAAATGTCCGGCCCTGCAGGAAGATTCTGAGTTGGAAAAAGACTTGTCCCTTAAGACAGTGTGAGGATCAGAAAACCCCAGGCAAACTGAATTGGAGATTGAGGATGGCTTATCTAGAGGGATGTCAGTAGTTTCTAGAACCAGTGACTTGTAAGGAAGAGAAGGAGAGAATGAGGCTAGTAAAATACTTGTGCAACACTACAGCTGAGAAGACAATGAAACAACATGGCTAAACTATTTAGAGAAAAGAACTACCCACTAAAAATCATCTACATAGTCCGTAAATGTCAGGGCAGAAAACAAGAAACTATTAGAAATGCAAGGAATACTAGCAGTGGACCTGAAATGCTAAAGCATCTACTTGAAGAAATTCTACCAGATAAGTATGGAAGTATGATATAGTTCTGAGGATAAAAGAAGCCAATGAGACTAGGAAGCAAATGCAGTTTTTTAGGGAACCTGTACAGAATTGTAAGTAGTTAAATCTAAATGGATGGAGTTAATAAACTTGCCCTGCCTTTATGTCGTTTTCCACCTTTTCCCACAGTCTCAATCCATCTCCCAACCCTGACCTCCACACACTTCTTTATGGTCATTTCAGTGGATTTTCAGAAAAGAGATGGGGTAAAAGCATGTGCTCAGTCTGATGTCTTGGTTTAGAAAGTCTGTTTTAAAAATGCTGTACTGATTACTACAAAAGGTTGTTGTGAATTTGTTGGTCAGTGCTCTTCCTGCAAGCAACAGAAACTAACTATGGCAGATTGAAACAAAAAAGGCTTTCACTGACGGATGCTGAGTGACTCTCAGGATCCTTGGGAAAGCTAGAGATCTAGGCTCAGGTTATTGGAGAGAAATTGTACAAAACTTTGCCGTGACAGCACTGTATCTTCATTTAGAAATAAATTGCCTTTTTCTTTTCTTTTCATATGTAGGTTATATATTTGGGGAGAACTCCAGAAGAAGCATATAGAATATTAATGTGTGGAAATACATCCTATATTCCTTTCAGGTAAATATAAGAGTGATATGATAAATTCATTCAGTCAAGTCCTTGCCAGAAATATCTTGGTATAATTGTTTCTGGGGGGAAAAAAAAAAGACCTGGTAAATAGTCATTTTAGAGTGAGTGCAAATAACCTCGTAGATCTGGGTTGCTCAACAGTGACACTATCGACATTTTGTTGTGGGGGCTATCCTGTGTATTGTAGGACTCTCAGCAGCATCCCTGCCTTCTGCCTACTACTTGCCAGTAATACCTACACCACCATGAAATTAATTGGGAAACCAAAATGTCTTTAGACATTGTCTCTAGGCAGTGAATCACTTCTGTGTGAGAACTTCTGCCACTCATGGAAAATATGCTTTGTTATCAGAGAACAGTCCTGGAGTTAGAACTCAGAGCTACCACTGAGGAGTTGGGTCCTGAGGAGTTAACAGAGTTTTCCTGATAATCAGGAGTTCATTTCTACAGCAAAAAGGAACCTCTTTGTCTTAGGGATTTGCCTGCCAGCAGAGATAGTGGGCAAGGTTGCTAACGTAGCACCACTACTAGAGAAACCAAGTGGCTGTGTCCTAGAGGCGCTTTGTAAATACTCTCTGTAAGTAAATGGATGACACCTTCATCCTCCTCTCAAACTTACCAAGTGATCATGTTGCAGATCTTTTGAAAAAAACTTATGTTCTTTTTTTTCTTTAAGTTCTAAAAGCTTCTCTGTGTGTTTCTCAAAATTTTTGACTTAGCTACATAATCTAAATATTATATGGTGCTCGATGTGTAATAAAGGTGTGAAATAATTTTGCTGATTGCATGCTGTGTTGGTAATTTCAAGTATTGCATTTTTCTTCCACTTGTAAGGTAGTAATTTTAGTATTGTACATTGAATGCCTGATTTTGAAGGCATGGCTTTACTTTTTAAATGTAACGTTGTAAATTTGACTTCATTGTGGACAAGCTTTGGGATGGGTCTCCCATTGACTGGGCAGAATCTTCTTCAATAGCTGTAGGACGTCTATGGACTTACTCCATGAAATAGATACTTGTTTCAAAACATTGTATATTAAGTGAGTTAGCAGATTAGAAGAATTGCTTTGAACCCGTACCACCACCTTTCCTTCAAGGATATGTTAGGTATTCTGTTGTTTGAGGTGGGTAGGAAGAGATGAAGATTATTTTCTAACCAGGAGAGTGCTCTGCTTTTCTTTTCAGCCTGTGATCTAACAGCAACCATATACTTCCTTTAGAAGAAAGGTTTGTATCTGTGGTCTGTGAGTCACAGGAGCATTGATATACAGAGATAATTTAGTTGTACAGAGCTCTTTATATTAGTATTCCTCTATAATAGTTCCATTCTTAAAGTTGATAGCGCAAGGTCCTGAAATATAGAATAAGTGCACACATTTCACATAATCCAAGTAAGGATTCATGGAACACTGTTGATGTAAAAGAGAGTTTGCATTGATTTAAATGCAAAGGCCAAAAATAGATAAATGTTGCTTGCTTTTTTTTTTTTGGGCTTTACCTGAGTTTAAAATTACTGCAGTTTGGCACTGAGAAATGAAGTTAGTTACTTTTAGCCCCAGGAGCAAATGTTTGTAATTCTCTAAAAAACAGGACTTAGCTAGAAACAGCTCAAGTTGGTAAAATTTGAATCTTTGCAGTCACAGATAGGAGATATTTGATATATCCAAAGTATTGTTTCTCCAAGGATGGCCTATGAATTAGTGTCAATCTGTGAAGTTTTTGTTTCCAGCTAACTATAGGAATTGGGAGTAAGATTTTAGAGACTTTAGTAATAATGTTAATAGAATATTTTTATGTCTGTGGAATCAAATATTAGAAGAATTTGGGCTTGTGTTTGATGTGTTTTTTCCTTCTATTCTTCTAGTAATTCATTTTTGTTTATAAGAAACATTTTTATTGAATAAAACTTTTATTTTTATTTACAGAAATAAAGTTATTGTGTTGTTTTGGGCATGTAATAATACAATACTGTTATATTTTATACTTATTGCATTCTACAAAAGTATCAGCATATGGCATATTTTTTAAGAAATTGGGTGCTTCGCCACATTTTACTGTTCTTTGAACTTACTAATTAGAAAGTAGGCCAATCAGAATTAATAAAGCTTTATTTATTAATAAAAAATTAATAAATAAAGTTTAAGCTTGATAATATTTTGGAAGAGATTGCATTGTAGTCATTTATTCTTGCTACTGGAAGTGTATAGTATAAATATAGCTGTTAGTAAGAATAGCATTGATTTACAGTTAAAAAACTTTTGGTGTTCCACAGCAGTATTTTTTTTTTAATGTTTTATTTATTTCTAGGAGAGAGAGAGAGAGAGACAGCGTGAACAGGGGAGGGTCAGATAGAGAGGGAGTCACAGACTGAAACAGGGTCCAGGCTCTGAGCTAGCAGTCAGCACAGAGCCTGACACGGGGCCCGAACCCATGAACCGCGAGATTATGACCTAAGCAAAAGTCGGACGCTTAACCGACTAAGCCACCCAGGCGCCCCTCCACAGCAGTATTTAATTAGATTTAATTCAACTTAGATAAAATTATTCAATCACCAAGTTGATTTGATTTCTAAATGGGTATACTCAATATTTCTCTTTGTCTAAATGAAAAAATAGTGTAAAATGTAGTTCAATATTTTTTTAATACCTTAGGATTACTGTTATGAAGAGCATATATTTTTATTTTTTGGTATTACCCTTTGCTTCTTAGTTGATTTTTTTTGTTGTTGTTGGGGGGGGTGGGTCTCTACTTTCTATTTTGAGCCCACTAACCTCATATGTAAATGTAGCTACCATCCAGTTCAATGTACAGAACACTGCCAGCACCCCTGAGGATTCGTTTCAGCCTTTTTCTAGTGAGTAACCACCCCCTAAGTAACCACTGCTGACTTCTACCACCATCAGTTAGTTTTTCTGGACTTTGAACTTCTTATAAATGGAGTCAGAGAGTAGGCATTTTGCAGAACTGGGACTAGCTTTTAAAATACATCATGCCTGTGAGATGTATCTATGTTGTGGCAGGCATCAGTAGTTCATCCTTTTTCTATTGCTTTTGTAGCATTCCATTCGATAAAAACGTCACAATTTATTTGTCCTTTGTCCTTTTGATGGATTCTTGGGTTGTTTGCAGTTTGGGGCTGTTATGCAAACAAGCTGCTGCAAAAGCTGTTATTTTTTAAACTAGTGTTTGACATTGTTTTTTCAGTTTCTCAGCAATACTCCTTCATTGATTCTCCTCTGCTTTTCTAAGTTTGTTAAATGATCTTACCGACCCCAACCTTAACATCCAGATTCATAGCTGCCATTCTGCTGTTTTGAAGAAGGCTGATTGCTTGGGTAGAAGGAAGGAAGTATGGGTTTGTTTAAAGTTGGAGGTGTTAATGAAGTAAACAGGAATGAATAAAGAAAGATACTCGTTGTCTATTCAGGTCGTATGATGCATGAGGCAGAACTTTAGCTGAGCCCAGATCAAAGCTTGTCGAATCATTGACTAGAGCAGGGCTTGGCCCATAGTAGGTTCTCAAAAAATATGCATTGAAAAAAATGTATCAAGTTATCACAAAGACTGAATCAACATGTATTTAACTTGATTGGGAAAGAATTATCAGTAGGTTAAGAAGATAATGAAAGAAATGGTTAAAACACTGGGATGCAGTTTAAGACTTCACCATATTTTCTCTGATAATTTTGATTTTGGTTTAGGCTAAATTACCTTATTTCCTTACCCTTAGACTCTCTATCTAAAAATGTACTTTATTCCATGGAAAAATTATTTCTACAAATCAACAAATATTTGTGTTGATTCTATAGGTCAGTGGTTCTTAAACTTGCACATACATCACAATCACCTGGAGAACCTATTAGAACAAAAATTACCTCGCCCACACATAGAACCTCTGACTCAGTGGTTCTGGGGTGGAGCTGGGAATTAGCATTTCTAACAAGATCAGGAGATGTTGAGGCTGTTTGACCAGTGACCACACTGAGAACTGTAAGGGTCATTTTGTTTTTCTCCTCCTGAATATTGCCAATAAACTATTGGTAAAATCATTTTCTAGGTTGCATAGAGACCTGGTCTAGCTGTTTGGATGAATAGCTTTTTAAATTCAGAAGCTTACTGGACAGAAATGGCATGTTGTAAGACTTTGTGTGCAATCCTATGAAAGCTAACCTATAACTTAACTCAGTAATTCTAACCAATCCAGACAATAATGTCTAAAACTAAAATAGTCCTTTTCCTCCTTGTTCATGTTGCTATAAAAGTTTGTATTCTTAAGGTTTGTGTAAGTTGAAAACTGAAATAATTTTTCAGGTTAAGTAATATTACAGTGTGAAAACTCAACCAAGACAGGCAATTAATGATGGCTTCAGTAGAATCCTGTTTCTACCAAGGGACCAAATAAGGACTATTCAGAGAGTCACAGTTGTTTGGCATGTCTAGAATGATCAAAGTTGAATTAATTTTTATCTTGCCTAATTCCAAACATTTTCCTTTGTAATGGCTCCTGGTAGCTAGAAAGGAGAAGCAGATGGGAGTGGAGTTCAAAACCTTAACTGACATTAAGAGATTTGTGGTAAGATTAAAGATAGATGTTGATGCAGTGTTGGGTGGAGTTGTCTGTAAACTAATTTAAGTACTTCCCCAAGAGCACTAAAGCTCTACTAACAGTGTTTGACCCCTTAGTTCCTGTGGTTTTCTTGGTATTCAGATCTTGTAAGAATCAGAAAGAAGTTACTCAGTTAACTTGTTAAAAATTGTGAAAGCAATTTTTTGAGAAAAACAGACCGCTTTCTTTTTTAGCTTGCAACTAGTATTTCAGTTAGCAATAATTGAGCCTCAGATAAACTTCATTGGCTATATTACTGCCACTGTGCAAAGCTTGCACCTAGTATTTCAAATGTTACTTTGATTTCCCAGTATTGTTTTTCTTCGTGGATAGATATACCTGCAGCACATACTTATACATGCACACATATATATGTATAAACAGAATAAAAAAGAAGTCTTAATCTGGTAACAGTTTAATATGGTATTTTCTAGTTCAAAGAAAAGATTCAATGCCTTGCTCTTTTGTGGGAAGAAGTACCTATTACTGATTAGAACTCAAGGAACTTTTGAAGCCCAGCCATCAAGGCCAAAAATGATCTAGGGAGACCATTTGAAATTTAAAAAGTGGTTATTATTGATTCATGCCTATAAAACAGTATCTACTGGAATAGGTAGAAACTGCAGTGAAATTGATAACAGTGGCTTATCCTTATCTGATTTTTAAATCAGAAGGCAAGATTTTTTTTTTTTGAGTCTGGTCCTCAGTATGTGGTTTGCTTTTAGATTCTAGTTTGCTTTGTCTTGAGGTGAGTGTATCACAGAAAATTAAAGTTAACTGAGCTATGTATTTCAATACTTTTGGGATTTCAGAGATGCTGCCTATGGAAGTTGCAATTTCTACATTACACTTCTCGACTGTTTTCATGCAGTAAAGAAGGTAAGTGAATCATAGACTGCACCCAGTGTTGAGTTGGAAGACTAAGCCTTTTCTGCAAGGATCTTCCAAGGTGTGCAGCATGTCAGAGATACCCCATTTCTCATTAACGTTAGAATGATGCCAAACCAGAGAACAATTTTTCTGAATCTGAATGTTTCCCTGAGTGAGTTGGGAGAAAAGCCACTTGAACAACAGAAGACAATAAGAGCTAGTTATGTAATTAGGTTCTAAATCCAGACATGTTTTGAGTGTGTTATGATTTCAAAGGAAAACAAAAAGTAAATATAGTACCAGTTTCCAAGTTTTCTTTGACTTACATATTTTATGGTCTGATATCCACCAATCCTCTTTACCACAGACATGTCTGTTATGCAGTAATTGATAACAACACTTCATTTTGTATCTTCAGGCATTCAGTTTCTAGTTCAGAAGAATTTGTGTAGTCCACTAGTTTGTTACTAGGTTTTATATAAGACTAAGTAGGTCACCACTGCTTTGTCAAAGCTATTTAAAAATAACTGCTGTGTTTTATAACCAGCGCTGCCTGCTGTCTTTGACTCAGAGGGACACCTTTAATATCACATTCTAAATGAATGGGGTCCCCTGGAGTTATGTGACGTAGCAGACTCTGGTAATAACACTCCCTCCCTCAGGTATGTGTCTTGAAAGTCAGGGCAGCACAAGAAACTAGAATTGTAAATCAGTAGCCCATGGATCAAATAAGCTTTCAACAGCATCTCAGGTTTTTTGTATAATGAAACAAAAAGCACTGGTTTATTGTATAATGAAACATGGTGGCTTTCTGAGAAATCAGTATACTAATTAGTATACGAATTCAGAGATTAATTAGTATACCTTTTTTTCCTGTATTAGGCAGCAAGGTATGGAACTTAATGTTGTTTTGGGTTTGAGTCCAGTCACTGTGATAGAGCTGATCAAGTTCATTGCCATAGGCTCTGAGGCAGCTCTATCAGGCCTCACGTTAGGCAGGTAATGTGCAGAGGAGGTAATCAAGAGATGGAAGGACAGCAGGTATAAATGACCCCTGGGAACTGCTACTGCAGTCAGGCATACCTCTTCTGATTCTAGGGTTCCCTTCTCTCTACTTCCACTTCCTTTAAAGATAGAGGAGAAAAACTTAGAGGGCCTTGGAAATGGTCTACTCTAACATTCTATTGTTATTTTTGGCTTAGTTTTTTTTTTTTAAGTCAGATATTATATCCAAAGTCTAATTAATTAGCAGGAACTATAGGTCAAAGACTCCTTTTCTCGCTTTATATTTAATTTTATTCAGGAGTCAACAGCTTCTGATTTTCAGTTGAAACATTTTTTATTTATGGCTGATTTTGAATATTATTGCCTATATAAAATATTTATAAAAGTAATTGTGACTTCATTTTAATGCAGCTTCTAAATAGGTTCTCCTTATGAATAGAAGTTGCCTCTAAACTGCATTTTATTGTATCATTCTGTTAGGAGCATATAGTTCAAATAGCATGACATATATTGAGTATTTTGAATTCAAAGAAATATAATTCATCATACTCTTAGAATTAGAATTTAAATAGCTATATCTTTAAAAATGAGAGTTTTTGTTTGGTATTGTAGCCTTCTCATTTTCCATTCGTATTACAGTAGTTTAAATTTTGAAAGCTGAGTTTACAGAGTCACCCCTTTTGAACCAAGGATACCTTGCTGATCAAGAAGTTTTGGTACACCATTGAGAATATGGTCAGTAGTAGCACAGTAACATTGTATGGTGACAGATGGCGACTACACTTAACCATGGTGAGCACTGAGTAATCTATAGCATTGTCAATTTCATTATGTTGGACGCTTGAAATTAATAAAACATTGTATGTCAGCTATACTTCAATAAAAAAATAATCCTTGCTTGCATACTGTCTGGCTCAGTGAGCAGGGATAATACTTCTCAGAGGCCACCAGCTTGTCTTTGACTCAGAAATTAGATGCTCTGCTTATTTTGCTTAGCATGACCTGGCACTTCACCTCAGGGAGAGGTTACAGAATAAAACAGAAATGTTACGGTTTTTCTTTTTATTGAAAGAAGAATTTTTTCATCAAAATTTTGAATTTTGTTGTATCAGGAACATTCATCTTTTAATCCAAATTCAGAAGAATTTGAAGATATTTATGAAGTGGTGGGATTTGTTTGTGATAAGCTAACTTATGGCTTATTTCTTTTTTACTATTTATTTAGGGGCCATTGCTTGGTGGTGTTGATCATTAGATCAGCTAACTAAGTTATTAAAGTTAGTAGGATTTCTTTGAAGTCTTGGTTATTTAGCTCTGCATGAATAGGATGATTGATGAAGGAAAATAAAAAATCAAATCTTATTAAAATAAATATTATTATAGCTAATTTTCCAGATAATGGAAGCATTTAAAACACATAACCCACCTTCTTTGAAAACTATTAAGCTATTAAGTGCAACAAAATCTAAATGTAATGCTCTTTTGGGGTACCTCCTGATATTTTTAATTAGGAAATTGGATCGGAAATTGTTTTCTTATTTGCATCTTTATCTTAAAAGCTTTCCTTTGGATTTTAGGCAATGCAGTATGACTTCCTTAATTTCAACACATTTAACCTTGATGAATACGAACACTATGAAGTAAGTTTTCAAGGATACTGCTTTTAACTCCTTTATTCATGTTTTACTTATAGAGGTAATATTCTTGTTTTTTGAAGAAGTGAGCAATTTAGATATGTGTAGAGCAAAAAAAAAAAAAAAAGGCAGGTCTTTATCCTCTTACCCTCATTTCTACAGTTCTAGTTCTTAGAGGTGATTTCTGCATTTGATAAATCTTTGCCAGAGTGCATGAAATGTGCTCCTGGGCATTTTTCTTTCATGTTTAATTTTTTTTAGTAGTGATAATTTCATAGTGATTAAATGAGGAAATTTTAAAACCCTTAGCATAGGATCTGATGAGGTGAATAAAAGTCCTTTTACATCTAATTCCCTCTGGAAAATGTTTTTATCATAACCTTTTGTTTGTATGAAGTCAAGGCACTTCTGGATGCAAATTACAGAACATAAATACAAATGGCTTAAATAAAAAAGGGGACATTTATTGACTTAGCAGGTGTTATAACTTCAGGCCTGACCAGATGAATGTACTCAGATACTCGCCAGAAAAAGCTAGTTTTGTTCCCAGGCCAGCCTTCCACAGTAGTGATGGCGACCAGCAATTTTGATTTACTCACTTGGGTAAACTCATCACAAAAAACTCATGAGTTCCTCATTGGCCTGGCTTAGATCATGTGCCTCGCTCTGAGCTAGACTGTGTTCTTGGTGAGGGTAGTTGTTGGGTGGGCCATCTCAGTAGTTGGAAGGGTGTGCTGGGATCAGCCCTGTCAAACCACACAGACAATAAAAGAAAGAAAGAGAAAGAAGAAAGTCCAGGAAGGCAAAACAATAGATGTCCTCTACATTTTAAAATGTATATTTTAAAGAATAAGCAATTTGATTTTACCGTTCCACCCTTTAAGTAATGAGATGCTATTATGCTAAAGGTCTTTTTCACCAAGAGTACTTGTAGAATCTTGTCTTTTTATCCTACTGTAGTTATCTGGAGCAGGAGTGATTCCAACAGATGGCACTTTTATGCAACAGTGTCTCGAATCCTCAGATAACTGTTCCTTTCACAGTCAATTTCTAGAGTATTATTATTATTATTTTTTAATGTTTGTTTATTTTGAGAAAGAGAGCGCTAGAGAAGGAACATACATGGGGAGAGGCAGAGAGAGAGGGGAGAGAGATAATTCCAAGCAGGCTCTACAGTGTCAGCCCAGAGCCTGACGTGGGGCTCAATCTCATGAACTCTGAGATCATGACCAACCTGAGCCAAAATTCGAGAGCCAGACACCCAACTGACTGAGCCAGCAAAGCACCCCTAGAGTACTTATTATTTTAAACTTTGAGGTATAACTGAACTAGTCTAATAGTTACGGTTAGTAATTACTGTGATGTACCAAAGATATAAAACATATCATTATTGATTCATTTGGGCCAGCTGTATCTTTACTTCTCTGTAATACCAGTATGTTTCTGAAGTACAATATATATTTAATGCACATCCTAATAAGGATCCTTAAGTAAATATAACTTAATGCCATTATTTTTGTGCTTGTCCTTATAAATTTAAGCATTTAAAATAAAATATATTTTCTCTTTTTAGACACATAAAACTATTAAGAACCTCAGTAGGTGTTCCTTCAGTGGAGCAGAGTGTTGTCGTTATGTGTTACTGAGGAGTAATATAGGTGCTAGTTAGCTTCCCTTTCACTAATGCAGTGTTGGGGGTAGCAACAAGGTTGCCCCCATATGCTATTTACTTTCAGTGAAACTGCATTGAAACACAAGGAACTGTTTAGGTAACTACAGGCCATGGGTAGTTTTGTTTCTCTACAGATATTTAGAAATTTTGGATTAGTGTCTTTCATTGATTCCATGATGCCCATTTTCCCCCTATTATATAACTTCTCTGAATTCAGGATGCATCTTACAATATGTGATGTCTACAGTTCAGTGAAATCTAATTATATATTTCTCATTATAAAAACTCCAGATTTCTGATTCCGTTTCAAAACTGGAATTATCTGGACGCGTTCTCATTCCTGCTTAGGACTTTTACTATGGAATAAGGGCTCATTAATTCCCCTCACTGATAATTAAGTAAATTGGACATGGCTTACCTTACTGGCTTGTAGATAATTCAGACAACTCACAGTTTATTGCTTACTTGTTCTTAGGTGTACAAATGTATACCCCAATTGCTTGTTTTTATTGCTAGTTCTCTCCTTCTCCACTATCGAGTGTCTTCTACTTCCTGCTTAAGTCTTTGGGTATCCATTTCTATTATTGTTAAAGTTGAGCTGTATTTATCTTAAAATAATTATTACGGTAACTCTGTTGAAAGGACTTAATAACAGGAAGTAAAGTGTTTTAAGTATCACTTTATGTTCACATTTTTTTCTAGAGATGCACTGTGATCTTACTGTACTTGTAATTTACTGGTGGATTTAGTGCAGATTTTTCATTGACCCTCTTACTAAATAGCTAACAAAATGATGGAGGTATGTGTCTTTAGAAATAAAGTGTAAATAGCGAGAAATCAGAAGTTTTGTTTTCTACCCTTTGTTCAAGGAATCAAGATTGCTCATGTTGGAATCCAGTTAGTCTTTCAGGGAAATAGGAAAGTTTCTACGAGCCCTCATAATATAAAAGTTTGCTTTCTTATTAATTAGCAACAACTATATGAGAATTTACCTGGATAAAATAATTAAAATACTTAGGTATATTTTGAATAGCAGCAGTAAGCTGTTTTCCAAAGGTTGACTATCCAAGCAAAGAAACACTGTTTTTAAAAAAGTGATTAGGATCAGAAGAAATTAACTCTCTGGGACTTCTCATAGCAGACTAATTTTTAGTTTCCTATCTCATGGTCATTTATAAACTGATTTTGTGCTAAAACAAATGGATTTGAAGTCCTTCAGACACTCAGTGTTGAGAGGGAGTGTGGATAGGAGATGAAGTCTAAAGATGAATTGTACCTGGTCTTCCCTTTGCAGAAAGCAGAAAATGGAGATTTAAACTGGATAATACCAGACCGATTTATTGCCTTCTGTGGACCTCATTCAAGAACCAGACTTGAAAGTGGTATGCAAAAATAATGGGACCTAGTATAGTTTTGTTATTAAAAGTATCCTGTATTTTCTTTTGAAAGAGGCCAAAGAGTTAAATTAAGCTTGTCTGTCTTAATTATTTAAATATACTTGGTCATTTTAGTACATCATTCTGCCTGGCTTTTAACTTCTTAAACTAATCCTTTTATAGTTATAATCAAATTGGTATTCAGCCCCCAGTTCAGATACTCTTTCCACCCAATTACAGGTGAAATTGTTACCCATTGTTTTCTTTCTGCATTTGACAGTGTCTGGTGAATTTCTTTATTAGGTTACCACCAACATTCTCCTGAGGCTTATATTCCATACTTTAAGAATCACAACGTTACTACTATTATTCGTCTGAATAAAAGGATGTATGATGCCAAACGCTTTACGAATGCTGGTTTCGATCACTATGACCTTTTCTTTGCGGATGGCAGCACCCCTACTGATGCCATTGTCAAAGAATTTTTGGATATTTGTGAAAATGCAGAGGGCGCCATTGCAGTACATTGTAAAGGTATGTTCCAAGGGTTGGTTAAAGATGCTGGAAACGTAGGTATATACGTTTAGAAACGCACCATGCCCATTTAGGTTATATGCCAGGACACATGAAGCTGCCTTTGCTGTTGTTGTTTGTAAGTTGCTTTTTTCTTAAAGCCACTTTATTGAGGTATGATTGACATTAAAAAGCTGTGCATATATAGAATGCCTTTAAAACCTTAATTTTGGGGGCACCTGGGTGGCTCAGTCAGTTAAGCGTCTGACTTCAGCACAGGTCATGATCTCATGGTTTGTGGGTTTGAGCCCTGCGTCAGGCTCTGTGCTGACAGCTAGCTCAGAGCCTGCAGCCTATCTTCGGATTCTGTGTCTCCCTCTCTCTTTGACCCTCCCCTGCTCATGCTATCTCTATCTCTGTCTCAAAAATAAATAAAACATTTTTTAAAAATTTAAAAAAATAAGTAAAACCCTAATTTTGGGACGCCTGAGTGGCTCATTTGGTTAAGCGTCCAACTCTTGGTTTTGGCTCAGGTCATGATCTGGTCATGGGGTTGAGCCCCACGTTGGGCTCTGCACTGATTGCCGAGCCTTCTTAGGGTTCTCCCTCTGCCTCTTCCTTGCTCATTCTCTTTCTCTCTCTCTATCTCGTTCTCTCTCTTTCTCTCACACTCTCAAAAAAGACACCCTAATTTCTTTTTTTTTTCCTTTTTTTTTTTTTTTTTTTTT
>NW_024080896.1:474070-580533 GCF_003009895.1 Hyaena hyaena
GGGATCAGTTTCTTGATTTCTCTTTCTGTTGCTTCATTATTGGTGTATAAAAATGCAACCGATTTCTGTACGTTGATTTTGTACCCTGCAACTTGGCTGAATTCTTGGATCAGTTCTAGTAGGCTTCTGGTGGAGTCTGTCGGGTTTTCTATGTAGAGTATCATGTCATCTGTGAAGAGTGAAAGTTTGACTTCCTCTTTGCCAATTCTGATGCCTTTGATTTCCTTTTGGAAAAGACACCCTAATTTCATATGGAAAGCATAATAAATTAAATTGTATTCATTGGTAACCCTACAAAGGCTTATCTATCACATTGAAATGCATTCATTTATTCCTCAAATACTCAGTGCTCTTTGTTTGATATGTTCTAGAATATGTCAGTGAGCAGAACAGACTCCCAAGAGCTGTGGAGCTTATATTCTAACAAGTTGCTGTGTTTTTAGCAGTTAAAGCAGTGCCTTGGCACTTACTGTTTATTGAATGAATGACTGTATAATAATATACTGTATGATGTACTAGGATTTTGGTACTTTCCATTTCAGTAATGAAAAGAACAACAGAGAGAAGATTAGTAAGGAATTAGAGGACTTGACAACCCAGTAAATCAACTAGAAATAACAGACACATCTGGAATGCTACTCCCCCAAAAAGGAAACACACATTTGTCTTAAGTATACCCAGGACATGGTAGTAACAGTTGCACAGCAATAAGTTGGTTAATGCTACAGAAGTGGACACTTAAAAATGGTGATAATGATCTCCAGCAACCACCCCTAAACAAACGTAGGTCTTTGAATTATGTGACAAGGAATTTAAAACAGCTGACTTTACAAATTCGGGGATCCTGGCTGTTTCAGTCAGTAGAGTAGGGTTGTTCAAGCCCCACCTTTGGTGTGAAGCCTGCTTTAAGTAAATCGTTAAAAAAATGCTCAGTGAGCTAAAAGGAAACATAAGGAAGTAAATGAAACCAGGAAAATGATGCATAAACAAAAATGTTAAGATAGTAAATTTTATGTCATGTATATTTTACCACAATTAAAAAGAATAAATAATTAAAAGAACCCAACATTGTTATTTCATTTTTTTTAAGTACAATAAGCAGTTGAGATAATTCCCAAGGCCCTCATTCAGGGTGGTTTTGCCCCCCAGAGGACATTTGGCAATGTCTGAAGACATTTTTTTTTTGTTTTCACAAGTTGGTGGGAAGATGCTATTGGCATCTGGTGGGTGGAGACCAGTGATGCTCTTAAACAGCCTACAGTGCACAGGAGAGCCCCCATACCAGTCCCCAAATTCAGTAGGGCTAAGGTTGAGAAACCCAGAAGTTGACTGGGGACCTGTTAAGAACCTGAAGAGGATCTAATAGGATTGGATTTTGTTTCTGGAAAAAAACTTGATGATACTGTAAAGCGTGGATTATCATTTGCTAGGGAGTGTATGAATTTGCTTGGGGTACCACCGTGGAATCCCACAGACTGCAGCTTAAACAGAAATTATTTTTTCACCACTTCAGAAGCTACAAATCTAAGATGAGGGTGTTGGCAAAGGTTGGATTCTAGTGAGGCCTCTTCCTGGCTTACAAACAGCTGCCTTCTTTTTGTCCTATGCATGTACTAACTCATAGTGTCTCTTCTCTTCTTTAAAAGAAAAATTTTTTTTAATGTTTATTTATTTTTGATGGAGGGGGCTGGGAGACAAAGCGTGAGCAGGGGAGGGTCAGAGAGAGAGGGAGACACAGAATCTGAAGCAGGCTCTGAACCCAGGACCATGAAATCATGACCTGAGCCAAAGTTGGACACTTAACCGACTGGGCCGCCCAGGTGCTCTATGTCTCTTCCTCTTCTAAGGACCAGTCCTACTGGATTAGGGACCTTTCCCTCATAACCTTATTTAACCTTAATTGACTCCATAAAGCCCTTTTCCCAGAGATAGTCACACTGGAAAATACAACTTTAATATGGATTTTTAGGGGGACAGAGTGGGGGACCCAATTCAGTCCATAACATTGTGTTTGCTGGGTGCCCAGCATTCATGTCTTCACATTTAAAATGCATTCAGCCTATCCCAGCAGCCTCTAAAGACAACCCATTCCAACATCAGTTTCAGATCCAAAGTCTCATCTAATTGTCCTCTAAGTGAGATAATGGGTGACACTCCAGGTACAATTCATCCTGAGGCAGAATGCCTTCCAGTCTGTGAACTTGTGGAAACTGGCAAGTTAAGTGCATCTAAAATACAGTAGTGGGACATGCATAGGGTAGGTGTTCCCATTCCAGATGAGAGAAATCAGAAAGAAGAAAGGGCTGACAGGTCCCAAGCAAATCCAAAACCCGGCAAGGCAAATGTTAGATAGCAGGGCTCAGAAATAATGCTCTGGCTCCATTCTCTGTCATGCAGGCCCACTGAGGTAGCGGCCCTGTCCCTGAGCTCAGGCAGGAACAGTCTGGCCACTTACCACAGAGGTGACCCCACCCTCTGAAACTCAGGAATAGACAGCCTTGTCCCGGGCTTACGGCGGCAGTGATAGCCCTGTTGGTTCCTTGGGGGTATATTTCTCTTTTCTTGAAGGGTGAGACATGTTTTTAGTGAGATGTTCCTGTTAGTCCTTTGAGAATCCCAGGAATTTGAAATCCTTTGTTTCATCCTGTATGTATTCCCTTTGTTTCATTCTGGCAATGTATCTGCTGGTATAATCAATCCCATCACGATTTTTGGCTTCTGCTGAAATGGCTGATTAAATCCATAGGTAATCACCTTATGGAATAGATTGATGACCACACCTTTGGTGTTCTCTCCAGAACACACCTTCTCCCTCTTTGCAATATGGATAGGCCTAGAATTTTCCAAATGTTCAGTTTCTGTTTTGCTTAATAGTTCCTTCTTTAGTTCGCTTGTTTTCTCTCACATTTTACTGTTATTAGTAAGGAGAAACCCGGCTGTACTTTCAGTACCTGGCTTATAAATCTCTTTTGCTAAATATCCAAGGTTGTCACTCAACTTCTACCTTCCATAAAGCACTAAAACAATTTAGCAAGTTTTTCTTTCTTTTTTCTTCTTTTTCTTTCTCTTTCTCTTTTCCTTTTCTCTTTCTCTTTCTCTTTTCCTTTCGTCACTTTCTAACAAGGACTGTCTTTCTTCTGGTTTCTAGTAACATGTTCCTTGTTCCCATCTGAGTCAGCACCAGAGTCACTGTTAACACCCATATTCTTGCCAATAGTCCCTTCAAGGCAATCTAAGTTTTTACTAACATTGTGCTTTAAAACTTCCAGGGCTTTTACAATTGCAACTCCAAAGCCAGTTCCACATTTTTACATTATTGTTACAGTAACACACCACTTCACAGTACCAGAATCTGTATAAGTGAATGTTTTCTAGAGAAACAGAACCAGTGGGATGTGTATATATATATTATATACACACATCTTTATATGTAAAGAATTGGGTTGGGTGAATATGAAGGCTGGCAAGTACAAAATCTGCCATATGAGTTGGCAGACTGGACACCATATGGTGCAGCTGAAGTCTGAAAGCATACTGCTGGGGAACTCTCTCCTTCTTGGAGAGGATGGCCTTTGTTATCTTCAGGCCATCAACTGATTGGGTGTGGCCCACCCAACTTACAGAGGATGATCTACTTATTCATAGTCCAGCGATCTAAATGGCAGTCTCGTCCGAATACACCTGCCAGACTAACCTACAAAATTAACCATCATAGGAGATAATGATAGTAGTCTAGATGAGAGTAAAGAAAAGATAGCAGGAATAGAGTTAAAAAAGAAATCTATGTGAGGGTGCCTGGGTGGCTTAGTTGGTTAAGCATCCAACTTCGGCTCAGGTCATGATCTCACTGCTTGTGAGTTCAAGCCCTGTGCCGGGCTCTGTGCTGACAGCCCAGAGCCTGGAGCCTGCTTCAGATTCTGTGTCTCCCTCTGTCTATGTCCATCTCCCACTTGTGCTCTCACTCTCTCTCTCAAAAATAAACATTTTTTTAAAAAAAGTTAGAAAAAATAAATCCATGTGGAAATAGGAACAGGAGTGGAGTAGAAAAAACTGTTACGGGAGAAAGTGTAAGATTCTAAGCCTCTGTGTTTGGAAAGATGATGGTACCATGAACAGAAAACTCAGAGTAGAAAACAGTAATAACAGTCTTGCTTAGAAAATAATTTTCAGTGTTGACTATGTAGAATCATCTGGGGGGATTTAATCTCCATGTTACGGCTGTCTCACATACCGATTAAATCAGAATTCCCCAGTATTTTTAACACTATTCAGGGGATTGCTATGTGCATCCAAACTTGAGAACCGCCATTGAGCAGAGAAGCAGAAACTTTTTCAAAAAAATGTTACCTCCCCAACAAAATTCTGGAGTACATGAGACCAGGTCCGTTTGGTTTGTTTCTGTTTCTAGCCGGCCTTGGACGAACGGGCACTCTGATAGCCTGCTACATCATGAAGCATTACAGGATGACAGCAGCCGAGACCATTGCTTGGGTCAGAATCTGCAGACCTGGCTCAGTGATTGGGCCTCAGCAACAGTTTTTGGTGATGTAAGTAGACAGAGAGCTTTTGTAATTCCTCAGGGAACACATGGGCCTGGAAAATGATGAGAAGTAGAATTTTTCTTAGTCTCCAGTAACAGATAGTTCAGTAGGAGAAAGTTGTTTGCATGGTCCTTCTGGAAAGCTGTATTCTGATGTTATTTAAATGCTCTAGGAAACAGTCAAGCCTCTGGTTGGAAGGTGACTATTTTCGTCAAAAGTTAAGGGGTCAGGAGAATGGAAAACACAGAGCAGCTGTCTCAAAACTCCTCTTGGCTGTTGATGACATTTCAATCAATGGGGTCAAGAATCAAGACAAGCAAGAACCTGAACTGGTAATCAAACCATCATGCTGTTGTCATTGTTTTCAGTGCTGTTGAGGACCTTATAGGGCATGGGGGAAATTGTAGCTAAAAATAATAAAGCAATTTTTGAGGGATTATTGTCACACTATTTTTTTTTATACTTATAGCCCCCTCTAGGAAATTTTTACTGAAAATAGTTAAAATAAGGTTATATGTCCATAAAATGGAAGTTTTTTTGTGTTTTGTCTTTTTTCTATATTCACTAGGCACTGGTGGCAAAAAGAGGTATGTGAAGGAAGCTCTTTTATTTTATTTTTTAATTTTAATTTTAATTTTTTTGAAGGAAGCTCTTTAGATGGCCCTAGTGACTCTTCCCTGTGTGCCCACATCCCCCACTGGGCGTTTTTTTCCATTTCATGACTGTTGATTTAGGGAACTAGTTGTTCTTAAATGGAAAAGTTTATAAAGAACCCAGAGTTTAGGGGTAGAGGTACTATATTAATTGGTGGCTGAGTGGATTGTGAAATGTTTCAAAGAATGTTTTCATGATTGGAAACCCATTATGCCTCTTCACTGTCAGTATGTTTTATAACAAGAGCGCCGTCTGGTTCTGTGTCTGTGAAAGTCAACTTTTGGTTGACTTGAAATGTGACCTGTGCTTTATTTTGAAAGCAGCCAAATATCTTAAGAGTTCGGTGGTTTATTTGTATGTGTCTGTATGCGTAAACATAGCTGATAGGCTTTACTGCCTTCCTAAGTGCACCTGAAGTCACTAGCTCAGTGTCTCTTTACTTACACAGTACAGTGATGATGATGAAATCCATGGAGTGACACAAGGTGATAGACTTCGTGCCCTGAAAAGCAGAAGACAGTCAAAAACAAACGCTATTCCCCTCACGTGAGTCTGGTTTCCTTTGTGTGGTTGATGTTACTTAATATGTACATGAGCACTTTTTCCTGTACATTTTTCTCCATAGTCTCATGCCCATTATGCCACTTTGAAATGGTTATTTACATTATTTAAAATCTAGGGGTGTTGCCCAAGAAGCTCTTGGCCACGCTTTATCTCCGTCCTCTATTGTAACCTCACTAGCCTGTATAGGTATGAAAGCTTTTTCCCTGTGGATAATCACCAGGGAACATCCTCAAACCACAGATTTACAGATTTGTCCATTGTTATTAAAATTGTGAATTTCCTTAAATTCATTGCCATATTATGGGCAGTTTGTTTGGATATGGTAGGATTTAATCAGTGATGATACTGTGGCTTAATGTCATATTATTTCAGGGCAACAATGAACTAAATTAAATGATACTTTTGTATTAATTTTTAGTTTGGGGAATTATTTTCAAGTTACAGAATAAGGTTTAGTATGGAGTTAGGAAGTTTTATAGTTACTGTGTGTATGTCCACCTGTACTTGCTTGTGTGAGTTATTAGTTGGGATTCAGTCTTATGGAACATGCAAGATTTTTGGAGAAATATTTAGAGTTAAGAAACTTGGCCATTACACTTTTTTTCTAGGATTTTCTTTTGTAGATGCTGTCATCTAGGCTGTTGGATTTCTTCCTTTTCATTGTGGGGTACCACATTTCCATTTATGTTGGTTTTTATTGTTTTTGTTTTTTGGTGATGGAGAATGGAGATAAATCATTTTGTTTATTAGTAAGTATCTTATAATATGGTAAAGCCCTAATGGCATCATAAATGTTCATGGCAGAGCAAAATAGGTGGTCTTCGTAATTAGCAGTGGTTCCTTAATGGTGTCTCCTTGTTATCGAAACTTGAATTACACCGAAGGCCTGTGTCCTCATGGGCCACTCACTGCCTTGGGAAGTTCTTAAAAGACTCAAAGAAAAGAATGGGGTTTTTCAAAAAAGGGCCGAGAGGCAGCAGTATTGATGGTAGGTATTTACTAAGCGTTCTTTGCAGCTTAGTGGTGCCTCACATAACTTAAGAAGCTTTAAGAATAGTGCGCTTTATATAATTTATTTATTTCCAAATGCCATTTTGTTTTTAATTTCCTTGTCTTCATCAAAGGCCTTAATAGTTCTTTTTACTTAGAAATCTTGTAGTCCCTCCAGATAATCATCCTGAAGAGGTAAGAGACATGGTGAAGGAAATAGGTATTGCCCCGGAGCAGTGCTCAGACTTCACTGTGCATTTGAATCTCGTGGGAGCTTGTAAAATGCATATTACGGTTATTGGGCCTGGTCTGTAATCCTGCATTTCTAGCAAGCTTCTGGGTATTGCAGGCACTGCTGGTCCAGGGACCACACTTTGAGCCACAAACTCTAGAAAATGGGTGATTTTGGGGTTGCTTTTAATTATGCCCAGGGATTTGTTTTGTTTTTACAAATCTGTAGTATTAGTTTATTTCTTAGTAGTTTCTGATGAGAAATCAAATTGGGAGTTGGGATGAGAATCCTGCTTTGTCAAAAGTGCTGGCTAGCTGATAGGTTCGTGGTAATAGAAAACCGTGAACAAAGACTAAAATTCTAAATACAGTTGGAAACCAGCAGGTGACACTAGGTATGGTTACATTTGCCTTAGTGTGTGAGGTTCCCCAGGGTGAAAGCTGAGTGAGATCAGTGATAGTTGAAGAAAAGACCAGCCTCTGCTTTACATGGTAGTTATAGAGTTACTCCCCACCTTACCCCTAAAAGAAATAAAGAACACTGGCTGGCCCTTTCCCCCGAGGCACTTAGCCTAAGTTATAAACCAAGGAAAATGGTAAAAGTTCAAAAAATAAAGCGCTAGTTCAAGATCCTTTAATTCTAATTGTAGTCCTTAAAACCGTAGAATACCCCCAAACTGTCCCCCTCCCGTACACACAATTAACAGGCTTTTAGGCTACACTTTATTTTACTTTTTTAAATGTTTATTTATTTTGAGAGAGTGAAGGAGGGGAGGGACAGAGAAAGAGAGAGAGAGAGAGAGACAGAGACAGAGAATCCGAAGCAGGTTCCATGTTCCGAGCCATCAGCACAGACCCCTACTCGTGGCCTGAATGCAGGAACCTTGAGATCATGACCTGAGCTGAAGTTGGATGCTTTAACCACTTAGCTGACTAAGCCACCCAGGTGCCCCTAGGCCACACTTTTAAAGGAAAAGACAAAATGTTAAAATACTTTTAAGCTCTTAAGTAAAAATCCTGGGAGATTTTAGATTTCCCTTCTTTCTTTACAACATTTTACCTACCCTTCCTCTGTTTTTTCAACCCTTCCTTGCTGTTAGAATCCTCTCTTTTTTGGTTGTATTTGTAGTTCTTTTGGTCCTAGAAGAAGAGGTCAGTTAGGGATTTTGTTTCCCTCCCAAATGCTTGTTGTTATTTTAGAAATAAGTCTCCTGAGAGAGAGTTTTTGAACAACAACTTGTGTTGAGAAATCTAAATTCAATCCTTGCCTCCTGATTTTGACTCCTCTATCGCTGTAGGTAACCTATCTTGCTTCGCTATTGGTACTTAGGCGAATGCAAATACTTATAAGAATGAAAGTTAGTGAAAAGTACATAAGTACTCTTGATATTTTTTAAGTTTTTTTTTTTTTAATGTTTATTTTTGAGAGAGAGAAAGAGAAAAAGCGTGAGCTGGGGAGGCATAGAGAGAGAGGAAGACACAGAATCTGAAGCAGGCTCCAGGCACCGAGCTGTCAGCACTGAGCCTGACACGTGGAGCTGGAACTCAGGAATCTTGAGATCATGACCTGAGCCGAAGTCAGATGCTTAACCAACTGAGCCACCCAGGTGCCCCAGTGCTAGTAATTCTTAAGAGCAAGTTTAGAATACACAAAATAGCATTCCAATTATTGTTTTCTATTTTACAAACAGTATTTGGGGGGGAGTTAAAATTGTTAGATATTGTAAAGTAGTCCTTTTCTCAGAGAGTCTGTCTGATCCCAGCTACCATGAAGGCAGTAAATCATGTAGCACCATGACCTTGAAGTGATCTGCAGGATGTGATGGCACGTGTATTATTGTCTGTGCTAAAATAGATTTGGTAGATTTTATAATTTCATCCATGTTGCCTGTCTTTTCTGCATCCTGATGATTTCTGCTAGGTTAGGGTTAAATGAAATGGTGCTTAAAGAATGAAGTATACTCTACCTGGGAATAAGGTGAAACTATAGATCTAATGTGCCTCAAATCCTCCTTAATAGCACAGTGTGGATGGGTGTGTGTTTCATCATTGGGAAATAATTCTTAGGCCATGAGCTTTACTAGAGGACCAGTGAAAAATCTATAATGTGGACACTTGGATATTCTGGCCATTCTGCCTTTAAGATAACTGTTAAATCAGTAACTGCAAATGAAAGTTGGGGTGGATGGATAGTTCTCTAGTGTTCCTGGACCATTTATTCTATTCTGTCTACATACTAAGCCCCTTTAATCTTAACATGTATCAGTAAGTTGTATTTTTGTGGAAAGAGTAAATGAGCTGATACGAGGTGTAACTTGCAGGGTGAGATTAGATTTTATTTTGGGTCCATCCTTAATGCAGTCTCTTGTTGCTAGATACCATATAGGGTGCCTGGCACATAGTGTTCAGTGATTCAGATGACAAGGACACCAGTAAAAATGGCCTAGTAAGCCAGACCACTTATTTATGACTTGATTCAGGCAGTAGTTCTCACAAAGCAAATGCTCAGTAGAGCCTTTTATATTTGGTCACAGTTGTGTCCAGGTGACCATTTGGAAATATAGTAGCTGGAATACCACTCTTCCAACTGAGGGTTCCTCCTTTACCGCCAAAAACTAGACTGCTGCATTAAGAAATCCTGAGCTGAAATCCCAGTTTGGCCACAGGAGGAAAAAGAATGAAGAAAACAACTAAGGAGGGGCGCCTGGGTGGCTCAGTTGGTTGAGCATCTGACTTTGGCTCAGGTCATGATCTCATGGTTTGTGGGTTCAAGCCCTGCATCAGACTCTTGTGCTGACAGCTCAGAGCCTGGAGCCTGCTTCAGATTCTGTCTCCCTCTCTGCCCCTTCCCCGGCTCGCTCGCGCTCTCTCTCTCTCTCTCTCTCTCTCCCCCTTCTCTTTCAAAAATAAACAAACATTAAAAAAAATTTTTTTAAAAACAACTAAGAAAATAGATGTGGTGTTAATACATGGGGGAAATTGCCATCATTTTGTGTTGGCCAAGGTGGGACGTGCTTCTCTAGTCCTTATATTTAGAATACGTAGTTTGCCTTAGCTCCCAGATGATCCAGTGTCTGACTCCATGGAAGTTAGAGCGGATCTGCTGCACCGTGTTCCTTTATAATTGTGCCTCCTCTGAAACATTGTTAATTATCAGGCCATATTTTCTTGTCATTGTTTGGTTAGGTTTCCCTCCTTTTTCTCTGGTTTGGTTTAGTTTTCTGTGTGTGCATGTTGTGTGCTTTTTGAAGAATTTTAGTCATGTAACTATAACTCTGATACCATATCACACAGTTATATTAACATGGGACAGTTATCCAGCTAGAGATGGGGTCTAACCTTTTGTTACCAGATACCCAATCAGCTGAAAACTGAAGGTAGCATTTTCTCCGCCAGCACAAAGTAGCAAGACTCCATCCTTGTTTCCCACCCCTTTGTATCTATCACAGGGTGTCTAAAATTCACACATGGCTTTATTTATTTATTATTTTATTTATTTTGGCTTCCCAATTTGAACATCTGTTCTTTCCCCTTCACCCCTTTCCAGATGTTCCCTAGCTGTGCTGACCTCTGCACTGTGTAGTGTTGTCATCTGGTGGATTGTTTGTGACTACATTCTTCCCATCCTGCTATTCTGTCTCGATGGTTTCAGAACACAGTAGCCGTCGGGACCCTTTGACAAATAGCTGCTGTGTAAGTGTCCCATTCCATTTCTCTACGAGGTCCCCTCTGGTGGCCATTGTGTTTCTCATGATGCATGTTTTTCTCACTATCAGCTCTCCTAGTTTTATTGGTTTGCTTCTTTTCACAGGTTCTTTCTGAAACTTCTCAATGAATGGGATGGTGGCGGGAGGAGGTCTTCCCTGATCCTTTCATATAGGGATATTAAAAATAACAGACTTAGTTTTTAAGTTGTGCTTACTCTTAACAGATTTTTTTGAAGTGACAATTTATGAAGCCACTGGAATAGTTTCTTTCCCTATCAAGAAAATTTGTGAGTTTGGGATCATTGGGGTGGTTTTCACTCAGTTTTCTCTAGTTTTCCAGAATAAACATCTTTTGCTTATACTTTTCAATGTAGCAAAAAGAATATGCCCACTGATTTTCTGCTGTTGGCAGAGATTTGCTTTTGTAGCTGTGAGGTCTAGTGAGCATTATATAGTGCTTCTCCTCTGATTCTGCCATTGCACACTGCACTCTCAGCCTGCAGCTGCTTCCCTGCAAAGTCTTCTTTCTTGAGGAAGCAGAATCTTCTCTGCTTCACTTCATATCCTCCCCTTTAGGGGCGTAGTTAGTACAGTTTTCAGAAATGATGTTCAATGGAAATAGCACAGCAGAGAAGACAGGATTCCCTTGTTCAGTCTTGTGTTTCTGCATGACTGTCTCCATGCTTACTTCCTCCCACTTTCCTCCTTTCCCAAAAGTAATCAAATTGCCTTTATTGGGTTAATAGAGCAGAATTTGTATTCTCTTGATATCTTTTACCCTTAAATGAATACCTTAACAGTGAAGAGACTGTGGCAGGAAGCTTCCCTGGGGAATACCTTGCAGTTTAGACCAAGCAGGGGAAGGAGGGTGTGTCTGTGAGACTGTGGTTTACCACCACCCTCTTATGTCTAAGCTGCGTTCTTTTTTCTCTGAAACTCTTCCTTTATTTCATATTTCAAGAATTTATTCTCTTGTTCCAACTTGGACTTGGGAGTTGTAAAAGAATATGAAAGTTCCTTCTAGGATCTCATCCAAAGTGGAATTCCATTTCAACCAACTCTCATAGTTTGTGGCTTCGTGGAGTGTCTTCAGATGGCTTAGAAAAGACTTAAAAATCCAGCAGACTCTGTTCTTTTCAAAAGTAAGGAAAGGCTGCTTAACGTGTTCCTATGTATGACATTTTCTTTACTATCTTATTAATACAAGCTTAATATTACATAGATAAATAAGCTACATTTCGTACATAGATGACCTTTTTGTTTTTTCTCCTTTATTCCTCTTAGTAAGCTTAGAGTTTTGCATATTCTGACTTGAGCATCATGCTTAGATTTATTTCTCTGAAACTATTCCACGTAGGAAAGGTGTTTCGAATAGGTGGAGTCATTGCTAATAATACTTAGGGACTTCATGACTGTATTGCTTTTCCCAGGGTAAGTAAGTGATTTCCATCAGGCAGACCCCTTTCCTTTTAATATTCTGTGTAAGATCCAGTCTTCTTTATTGTTATTATTGGTATCCGCCAATGTATTTGTAGATCCAAAGCTGAATATTGTTTATCCTGCCTGATTAATTTGGAATTTATAGAAAGAAAAGCTTTCAGCAGTAACAGTGCTGTGAACAGGTATAATCCTTATAGTTTTCTTTTGAGGTAACTACTCATGGGCCACATTGTTGGTATTCCCCTCTGTTGGCTGATGACGTACCGTGGCCTGACAGGTCATCACCTGGCAAGCCTGGAAGACCAGACCGTACCAGTGCCTCAGACGGCTGCACCACACGCTAGGATGGTTGGAAAGGTGTCTGTGAAGGTTGCAGGGCCCCATGCCCATCATTTGGAAAGCTCGTTTTGTGTCAGTGGTGGACAACCAAGTATAAACAGTGCGTAGTTGTACTGATGGATTCTTTTCTTGGAGTTGAACATTTATGTTCAAAGCATTTTGGGGTTTGAGCGGTAAGAGGCCTGGCTTGTCAATTATTTGCACTGGGAATACTGGGACTCGAGAGGGCTCGCAAAGAACGTGAACTGCAGTATGGGCAAGACTGAGTAAGAATCTGTAGAATATTACTCTGCAAAGCCATGTGATTGGTCTGATTTGCAAGGTGAGAGGTGGTAGCACATTCCCACTTACCCTGTGGTGGAGTGAAAACGTCACACGTGTTTGCCAGCTTATCCTACTATGTTGTGTGTAGGTTATCACAGGTAATACCTACGTGTAGTTGCTGGGGGTCCAGTTGATTGATGTATAACCTACAAGATATAGTAACTGCTCTGTTAATGCAAATAACTGATGATTTGAGTCTCTACTGATGTGATTAATGCCTTCCAAATTTCTGTCATGTTCTTATTTTTAAAAAATCAACAAAAATTATTTACACTAATTTTATAGAGAAATAGATATTTTGAGAGAGAGAGAGAGAGAGAGAGAGAGAGAGAGAACAACTAAGGGAGGGACAGAGAGAATCCCAAGTGGGTTCCGCACTGTTAGCGCAGAGCCTGACGCGGGGCTCAAACCCTTGAACCATGAGATCATGACCTGAGCTGAAATCAAGAGTCAATGTTTAACCCACTGAGCCACCCAGGCGCCCCGAGAAACAGATAATTATTTAAAAGATGTTTCCTGTCAGCCTAAAATTTGATTTAGTGATTTCTTTTTTCAAACAGTAAGCCTTTTAGTAGTAGTTACTTTAAGACATCAAGATTTAAATTTCGTAGGCAAGTAATATATTGGCTCTTGTTTCTATTCTCATATTAATGATTTTACAGTGTGGTCATTATCTATACTTTTGGCCGTAAGTGGCCTCAAATTATTTGAAAAGTAGGTGAGGTATTTCCAAAAAGCCAAGGGGAGTCTAGTTTTCTCTGTATAAATGGAGATTAAAAACCAGGAACCTTGCTGAGCAGGTGCAAGGCATCAGGACCACTGTGGCAGCACCACACATTGGGCCCGGGCTTCAGAAATAGCAGAAGTTTTGTCATTGTTGTGTTTATGTGTTTCTTTATGAAAAATTTTATATTCAGATCCTGTTAATAACACAGAGACTATTATATCAGTCTCCTGCCCTTCCCTCCCTATTTGACATAATCAGACTTGTAAATAAATCCTTGTTTTCAGAGGTAGAATTCATATACCTCCACGGTTGGTTAACTTCTTTGATCAAACAACTATGTCTGCATGTACCTTTTCTATTTGTTAGAATGATAAAACTTTGTGAGAAATTCTGAGTCAAGCATTGGCTCATTTACCCAGAATCCGTTTCCCTCTGAAATTGAAGACCCTTTTCACAGGCTCCACAGGCTCTGCGAAATACCCTGGGGATAAAACAAAACCGCTGAGAGCAACCTCTCCCCTCCCCCACGGTTCCCCAAACATCTCTAAACCACTGCCCCCCAGGCTTCTGCTCTGGGACGATGCCACCTATTGTGTTTTTAGTGGTGAAAAGTTGAGCATTTTACTAAATGCTGAATATGCTGTGGTTTGCGTAATATTAAGAATTTGCTTACCTTTGGGGCGCCTGGGTGGCTTAGTCGGTTAAGCGTCCGACTTTCGCTTAGGTCATGATCTCGCGGTTCGTGGGTTCGAGCCCCGCGTCGGGCTCTGTGCTGACTGCCAGCTCGGAGCCTGGAGCCTGTTTCAGTCTGTGACTCCCTCTCTCTCTGACCCTCCCCTGTTCACGCTGTCTCTCTCTCTCCTAGAAATAAATAAAAAAAAACATTAAAAAAAAAAAAAAAAAAAGAATTTGCTTACCTTTGCTACATTATGAGGACCTGGCTCTGGTTATTAACTAATATGGTGGTAACACAGGGATAGGAGGTAGGACTAACCAGTTAGTTGTAGTGGTTTCTTTTTACTCTTGTGAGTTGGGTTCTCCTAAGTTGTTACTGGCTCTCACTTTTGTTTGGACACGAGACAAAGAAGCCTATTTTTAAGGCAGTGTTTTCTTTTACAGAAAGATAAAAGTGTGTGTGCACGCAGATCAGTGTTTTAGTCATTATCTTTTGAAGAAAAGAATTGCGTATAAAATCTTTTTGATGTTTTATGTTTTCCCTATGGCCATTCAGTGAGGAATTACAAAACACCCTCTACTTTTGAGCAAGGTCCTCTATGTGGGCTTTATCTGAGGGTGTTCTTCTGACTCATGAATTTGCCTCCTGGGCAACCTACACCCATAGGCATCAGTTCCTTGAGATTATTTTCGAGTTTAATTAAATCAGGGTTTTCACAGAATTTAAACAGTTTCACTTTCATGTTAATGGTGCTTAGTGATTTAGTTAAGCAGGTTCTAATCCAGACAAAGTCAAATTTTGCTTGAACATATTTTTAAAATTTGAGATGTTATATAAAATTAGTATTGATTTGGCATTCATTACCCATACTTTCACCTCTGAAGAATGACTATTGGGTAGATCTTTCTATTCATATTCTTTAGAATTTGGGGTTTTTAAATGGCTTCTTGTTTTCATGACTAGAATTCTGAGAATCTACTTTTGGGGCACAAAGATTTGGGGCACAAATCAATCAATTTGATTTCTTCGGCGTGGGAATTGCTTAAAATGCCAGGTCGTTTGTTTTCTAAGAACAAAGTATATTCTGGTTATCTTTGTATAACCTTCATGGGGAAATGAGATGCTTTATTCAAAAGACTTTGATGTGAAAATGTGTTTCAGATTTTTTTTTTTTTTTGGCAAATGTGTTTATGGAAAATCCTATGAATTCTCAATAAAATAATTTGCACTGAAGTGCAAAAATGCCTTCCTCTTTCAAGTATTTGAAAATTGCTTCAGTGAATATAATCTTATTTTTTTCCAACCGTTTCAGAGTAATTCTTCAATCCAGTGTTCAGAGCTGTAAAACATCTGAACCTAACATTTCTGGCAGTACAGGCATTACTAAAAGAACCACCAGATCTGCTTCAAGAAAAAGCAGTTTTAAAAGGTGAGAAAAGAATCCTACTCTTCTGAAAAATTCCAAGCCTTGGTTTTCCAGTTTCATCTTCTGGAGATAGAAATGAGGAGAGGAAGACAGGAGAAAGCAAAGTCCCTGAGATGGGCAGTTAATCAAATGTGTTTGACTTGTTCATTGTATGAGAAAATCTGGGCCATTTTTAATGTAGGGTTTGTTTTGTTTTTCAGAGGTGGTTCTCAACACTGGAGAAGTGTCTCGCGGTCAGAATATGGGGAAGTTGAAAGTATTGTACTTACAAGTTCTTGAATTTCCAAAGCTTTCTGTCAGGACTCAGAGGAAATTTTTCTGTATAGCAGATACAGCATAATTGTTGGAGACTTAGCTGCAAATAAGTATGATGGTGGAATATGAGAACTCCAGTGAGTTTGGGGTCCTTTTTTACCTAGGGCCTGGCCTCTTGGCCACAGTTCACACCCATGGGGGCTCATGCTTTCACCGGGAGCCCGGCGTCTTCCCTTCCTTCATTATTACAGGCCGAGACAAGAAAATGCACATGTTCCATGACCAAATCCATTACTCACTGTTGCATTTGGATGTTTATCATGAACTAAAGGCAGACATTTCATTTCTAACACATTCCAGAAGCAGTTCCCTTTTGAGGGAAGAGCAGATAACCTACTTAACTGTCATCTTAGGAATAGAAGGAGACAAGCACTCTTTTCATGTTTATGTATTTTGCCTGGTGTTGACATGTGTGGTCCTGTGCTCATGGCCCAGCGCCTGTCTTATAATAGACCACAACTAGCCTGAAGATAGTCTGAACCAGACTTTAAAACATCCTTCCCTATTTTCCTTGCTTCTTTTTAACTTCCTGCCCTCCTATCTTTGAGGCTGTGGGATAGCTGAGTTAGTTCTCCCGGGGCGCAGGGCCCAGCAGCCTGTGTCCTAAGGGACTCACTACAAACCAGAGAGCTCTGTGGTGTGTGTGTGTGTGTGTGTGTGTGTGTGTGTGTGTGTGTGTGTGTGTGTAAGGAATTGTTCAGTTTTGCCATTTCCCCCTCTGCTGATTCTTTCATACAATTTCACTACAGACTTTAACTCACATCAGAATGTCATAGTGCCTTAGTACAAGTATTGGAGAGCACCAACTCATGACTTGGGGATTTTGAGTTTTTCATAGAAAGGTATCAGATATTCATAGTTCTTTTTACTCTCTAATTCCACTTGAGAAGAAAACAGAGAAATACTGACAAAAAGTCTTAGGTACATTATAACGTAATACCAGAACATTATTTATAACTGTGAGGAAGAGAAAATGGGCTAAAGATTTGTTGAATTTTCCCAAATGAATCAAGAGTCATGTTTTTAAAGAAAATTTAATGGCCTGGATAAATGCTCATGAAGCAATAAGTGAAAAGAGCCTCACATAAAAATTAGGAAGTATTACTCTCATTTTATCAATGCACAATATACTTTACAGAATTGTATTCCTCTACAAACGTATGTATATGTTTATACGTACATTTATATGTAGCATATAAGCTTATAAATTATACATATATTTAAGTATATATACACATACCTTTCTATGCATATATGGAAATAAGATAACAAATGCTGAAATATTAACAATTTTTCTGGTTGGTAGGATAATTAGGGGTTTTTATTTTTTTATCGGTTGCTTTTCCTCCAACTTTTTTACAATAAGTAGGAGAATGGGAGCATTTTAAATTGACACTCTCAGGTGAATTACTCTATTAAAAACTCAGATAAAAAGCCTGCTGGTGGGGATAGTTAGACATGTTTTGAATGAATATATTCTTTTTAGGTATAATCACTCAGGCTTCTGTTACAGTTTGGGTGTGTCTTGCACATTTAATTCTGCTTTCTGCTTTTCTGGATTGTGCTCTTCAGGCCACAGAGGACTAGAGTCCAGGAGCCGGGACCACGCGTGCCCAGCCATACCACGTTCCTCTGAGGGCGTGGCCACGTGGCACTTTTTCCATCTAGGTCTTGTCTAGTGATCTAAACGTGTGCTTCTCAGCAGAGGTGGTTCCTGATTGCAGTGAGCATCTGCCTGAGGTCCCTGGACCAGATGCTTTGAGGGGTTGAAAGTAGAGTTCAGACTGAATACACTTGACTGAATTTTGAAATGGCCCAAAGCAGTTTCCAGGCATGTGGAATAGTAGGGTTTTGAAAACCAAAAGTCTTCTTTTAAATTTTCAAAATGGACTTTCAGAAATTGGGAGAGGTGAAGAAATAAACCAATGAGAGAAAACTGGGTTTTGAGTTTACCCACCCCCTTCATGTAGGGTCTTCTTGGCCTCTTGTGGGGCTTCGGCCTGTGTTCACTTCACCTTACCTGAGCCACCTGCAGCTCACAAAAGAAAGGCAAATACATTACATACAGGTCCTACTTCCTGCTTCTAGGAATTCATGGAAGCTGAGGGAGCCAAGCAGTAGCCTGAAGCTTTATCCTACTGAATAGTAGTCATTTTTGGTTGGAGAGTAATGAAGGAATTAACACATTTGTGCCTAATCTGATTGAGGACAAAATAATACAAGATTGTTGAGTAATTGTAAAGTTTTGAATAGAGAACTTTGCTTTAGACAGCAATACAAGGAACTAGTATACTTTTCAGCATAAAATAAATACCTCCAAGGCACAAGGGTTGCTAGTTTACTGTTAACCCCCACCTGTGAGGCCTTCTCTTTGCAGGTTGGTGTTCTCATATCATCTGTTCTGCCATAGGAACCTGATCTTTCATTCCCATGTTCTGTTTTCTTCTTAGAGACTTCTGGGATGAAGACCTCACCTAAACTCACTTTCCACTGATTTGGCTCTTTTGATTTTTGACAGTTTACTGAAAGGCTGTACAACTTGGGAGACCTTTTCCACAAACACATTGAAAAAGCAATTATTTGGAGGCTGAAAAAATATGTGTTATTATAAATCTTTGTTGCTGGGAAGAAGTGCCACCAGGTCTCTCTCTTGGTAGATGGTCATTCCCTTCTGTATCCCTTGAACATGAGCCACACGTAAACCTACTTGGCAGCGTCAAGCTCTGCTCCGGCAGAATTACGGAGTTCAGGCCTGGAGCACTGGGGTGACTGGTGGTGGCTGGAGCACACGGACCTTGGGGGCCGAGAGGGCTCTGTGGGGCATTTCCTCATCCCTTTTGTCAAGTCTGAAGAAGTAAATCATCTCCCTCCCCCACTCCCTGTTAGAACTATAAATCCATTCTAATGTTTCTCTTTTAAGAATTATTAAATCCAGTAAAGAATTGGACTGTTTTCCAATGTTCTCTCTTAACTCTCTGATGAGCATTCTTGGAGTCTTGAAGATTTCATCACTGTGCCTCTCCTTGAGGACCTGCAGCCACCTCATCTGATGACATTCAGTTCGGTTTGTGTCTTGACACAGCTTACTATTGAGTGCATGTTTCTGGAAGCTTATGGTATTTCTTTGGAGGAAGGAGTCTTTTCTTTTTTTAAATTATAACTTCATCCATTTTGTAAGAAAATGGTCATGGACAAATGATTTTTTTTTTTTTTTAATTCCAAGTTGCATTTAGAACCGTCACTTTCTGCTCCACCTGTCAAACCAACCTAATGTTCATGGCTTTTGGGGTATTTGCACCTAATTATTCATATCATGGGGGAAGATAGTGCTCAGGGTGCTTTCCTTGGCCTCTGCAAACGAGTCTTCACAAGCCCTTCAGTTGGAAATAGCTACATTTAGGACTTCTTTGGCTTTTTAAGTTTTCTCATTTGTGACTTTTGTCATTATCTACCTATCACTGCTTCTTATCCCTTAATAGTCTCAGATCTCGGTACCCATTCTGCCACATCTGGGCTTTAATTTTGTTATTGCCATTATCTCTGAAAGTCCATCAGTCTAGAAGCCCCAGAATGTTGTCTCTGTCCTTTTAAAAAAAATGCCGGTTACCTCTGCTCATCAAAAATACCAATTTCTCTTTGAAATTCCAGATATTTTCCCACTTGGTTGTACCAGTTGACCTACACCTTTATACCCAGTACTCTGTTGGGGTCTCCAAAAACTAAGTGATCAATTCAGATGAGCTACTCTGATGGAGTGGCCTCATCTTCCAGTGAGTGGTCACCTCCAGATTGGAATTGTCTTCTGACTCTCTTCTTTTGCTCAAGCTCTTCTCTGAAATCTGCTGGTTAGTTGAAAGTTTACATAATAAACCTGGGGTAGGAGAGAAGGGAGCTAGGATGAGAATCCATCAAGGTCAATGACGCGCAGGTGCACGTCCCACCTGCAGCGCGGTCTGAGGATGGCGGGGAGTGGGTGCCTTACGCGCTGCTAAACTGGAAACTGCTTGAGGTGCCAGAGCTTTTTCTGTGACCAAATTCTGGCTTTGGAAATAATCAAGTAACACTTCTTTATCTTTTCGTTCTTTCCGCTTTTCCCACAGCCTGGTTCCTCAGAGGGAAAGAAGGAAAAGGAATGCTTTGCAACAAATGCCCTTAATGGCATTATGGTACTCTCATTGCTCTGCTGCTTCTGCCCGCCCTTCTTTTTTTCTTTGTTTTTGTTTTTTTATTTTTTGCAGAACTGAACCTTTTTCTGCTCTGCCTTTCTCTCCCATTTGTCTTTTCTTTATGGTTGATATTGTACTGTCTTTTCCAAAATATTTGTCATTAAAGAATTATACAAAGTGTATACTTTTTAGCATGTCACTACTTTTATTATGTTGCCTTCCTTGTCTTTGGTAACTACATACGGGACACTTGGAAACCTTCATGGTAAAATCCTTTTTTTTCTCCCCCTGTAGTCCCTCCATTTCAAGGACTAAAACAGTCTTGCGTTAAGTAAAAACCTGTGACCAGAACTGAAGGAAGACTCTAGGAACAGAAACCTACAGCAGGACTTAGCACAATTTATTTGGAAACAAAACAAAATTGCAAAAGCCTTAGCCGCTTTCCACCTAAGAAGTTTATTCAATGAAGACAATGTCCACTGGAGTTTAAAATAACTACATGAGTTTGGGCACAAGCAGTGACTTGAAGAAGGCCCAGCTCTCCTTTTATAGAAACGTCTCAAGTTTAACGACAAAAAAAGCTGTTGTAAATTTAGTCTCAGGTGTAAATATCAAACAAAGCCCTCTCTTGTCGGGAGAGTTGACCTGTCTGTGTGGTGCACGTGTGTCCCTGTGATGGCAATCATTTTAGCTGCTGGCCTTCAGAAGAAGTGAGGATCTGATGGAGGTTTTTTACGTATTTATTTTCTGTTCACCCTGTGTCAAAATTTATAAAGAGAAAACATGCATTACGGAAGTGGTACTTTCTGTAATTTGATACTATTTGGTTTAACCATCTTCACTTTAATACTTATAATATTGTTGTAATGGTAACTTTGTTAAGTACCCAAGCTGCTTGTCTTCCACCAAAGAGTGCTTTATTAACAAGAATCTGTGAAAACCGTGTTTGAAGACTGTTGGATGTTGTGATACAAAGTGGTACGTTGGCAGCCGAACTTGCAAGAGAACAGGAGTGGTAGCTTTGGAAGACTCGGAAGGGGATACTGGCTTCAGAGTTGGAAGATTGTTGTAAGTCATTCCTCTTTATGTCATTGAGGGACTGGAGAATGCCAAGGCTGCCCACAATTTGGCTGCCCAGTCATACAAATTAAAATCCTATTTCCTTCCACGCATGATTAAGAAAAACACTGTTGATGTTTTCTCTTGGAAACAGCCATCCCAAATAACGGCTTAAAAAGAATAGTACTGCTTTATTTGGGTCTTTCTCTGTAACATTGTGGATTTCTTTTTTTATGTGATCAGCCTAAGGCCATTCACACACACTTTGATTTCAGTGACAGTTACTCGCATCTGGATTTCAGTTGTTTGTAAATAAGAGTCTCACTGTTGCCTTTGGTTGGGGAATACAACTAACTCTTTTCAGAGTGCCTTCGCCCCTCCACCCTTCAGAAACACAGCAGAGTCTGTGATATAAAGCAATCACAAAAACAATTTATTTGCTGCTAAAACAAAAAAACGGGGGCCCAAAATGAAAGAATATTTTGCAGTCACCTTGGTTACCTCCATAATGAGAAGGGAATGGTTTTAGTTAATGTTCACCAATTTTTGCCTATCCTAGTATGGAGAGCAGGGGATATGATAAGGAAAGGCAATAGAAGGCAAACGCCTTCACCTTACAAGATGAATGAACCAGGCGAATGGGCAGTTTCATTTTAAAAAGCTACCTTCTTGACAAAACTATGATGAGGACTAAAGTGATTGGAATAAACAGATTTTAGTCTGTTAATGCAAAATTTACTGGAAGGCTGTGGCTCCATTTCAATATTTACCCTCTTGGAGTAAATTATAAGGTTGACTGGCTTTGAGGGGAGATGCCAGGTCACCAGTGTCTTGGTCAAACAGGCGGCTCTTCCTCATCAGGTGGTATGGGGATGTGTCGTGCCAGCTCTTAAACGCTGGGGACTAGATCTCAGAAAAAAAAGTGGTTTTCTATCTCTGGAAGTGAAAAGACACAAAGACCCACTTACCTGATGGAGAAGACCTCTCTTCACTAAGCTTTGGGTGGGAGAAGAAACATTCCATTAGCTGTCTTGTGCTAGGAGACAATAATAAATATTCAGACTGTGCCCTTGCATAAAACATTGAATTCTCAGGGCAATTCTTCTTCCCTTGACACCTTTAAAGGCCATCTCCTGCATAAATAATCCAGGTAGTTATAAAAATCAAACTTCCATCTGAACTTTATTACATCAGAACAAGTTAAATGTGCCATCTCCCTCCCAGTGAATAAGCCATTTGGTGTCTTGGCCAAGAGTGAAAACTCTGGGCTTCAGTGTTAACCACAGTACTTTTTATTTACAAATTGCCTTTTTGTGTCAGCTGCTCAAGTTTCCAGCTAGAATTGCTATCACTGTGGCTCTTTTTAAAAAATCTTGTTCTTTAATAGGCTCACTAAAGCGAGTCCTAGGAAACTGTGATTTGATACAGAAGCAGTCCTTGGAACACAGCAAGGACTTGGGGTGGTGCTCAGGTGGATTTCATAGCACACTATTATTAAACATACCAGGGGGCATTTCTAGAATCCAGGAAGTCTCTGGGTCTGACTGATGGAAAGTTCTTCCTGCTATGAGTAAGAGTGGACTCTTTCTTTTTCCCCCCAACGGAGACTTCAACACACCCAGAATCTCCTGAGATTCTAACTTCAAGTTCTTGTCATAGAAAGACCCTATCGCTATGGAATGAAATAGGGCACGTCAGATGGAGAGATTCCTTTAAACTTCAGAGCCTTAAATAGCTTTGAAAGTATACCAAGACAGTTTCCATTGAAATTAAAATTAGAAATACATTTTTTAAGGTGTCCTTGAAGCTTTTGGGGGACTCATGTCCAGAGTCCAGGATAGTCCAAAGGAAGGGTGTCTGCAAAACTGGGTACCTAGAAGTATAGACAGACTTGTTTTTTTGTAATGCTGAAGAAAAACTAGAAAACTCTCTGAGCTGTCCGTAAAGAGGGGTTAATCCTGAGCAGTGCCTCACTGAAACACGAATCCTGCCTTGTCCACATGGCCGCGTCTGGGCGGCACGCTGCTCTGCTAGTCTCCAGCATCTTTTCTGCTCTCTACCTGGCCCCGTTCGCCTGCCACCCACCTGATTTTTCTTCTCTGCCCTCCTCCCCTCTCACAGGGGTCATTCCTACCTCTTTTCTTGGGCCTAGACAATTTTTAGAGGAGTTCCCAAGTGTGCTCATGAGGCGACTATGTTTGCCCTTGGAATCTAATGGCCGGTTCTGCGTGCCCTGCGGACCATCAGGCCTTCTGGGTGGTGGTGTGCCAAGAGCTTCTGGAAGCTTCCCTTTGCTTGAATCACCGCCATTCATGACAAATGAGCAATGCGCTCTTTTGATGTTTGTTCTAAAAGTAGCTTAACTGTTCCTCTTCATACATTTTTAAAAATAATTATTGCATCCTGGAAAGCAGTGCTCATCAAAAACAACTTTAAAAGCATATTTTAATTTTTTAATAGTTCTCTCCCGCTAAAACTATCCTGGTAAGGCTAGCTGCTGCTCTTCCATTTCTCCTAAATCTGAGTATTCCTTGTGTTCCTAAGTGGAAATACTACAGATATATTTAAAAGACTGGACAATTCACCTATACTGTGTAGGAAATTACCTCCTTAACTGCCCAGTAGAATTAACTGTCAGCAGATACGTTCATATGATTATAGTACTGCAGTTTTATATTAATAATTTGCAGACTTTTATCTAACCTGCACTCAACTCATGTACAGATTATTAAAAAGTTTTAAAATGTAACTGATTAATCAGTATTTGATCAACCATTGTCTTGATTTTTTTATTAAAATGTATATTTCTAATCATATTTTATAAAGCCAAGAGAACTGGTTGAATGAATGTTTATTTTCCTGAAGGTATTTTTAAGATAAAGCTTCATAATGGCCTGTAAACTTTGCATATCTATGTAGTTTGATACATATTGTTGGGTTTGAAAATCTTGTGTATTGTAACTGGTTTTATACGAAATACTGAATAGTGAAAATTGTATAATCATAGCATTAAAAGTATTAACCAAACAGCCTTCCAGTTTATTGTATTCACTTACCATTCTGAATCATAGTAAACGGTGGTCAGAATATAAAGTGGATATAACCTTCTGTATTAGTTTGCTAGCCTGGGGGCTGAAACAACAGAAATCTTTTTCCTCCCAGGGCTGAGGCTGGAGACCCCAAGATCAAGGTGTTGGCAGGGTTGATTTCTGACGCCGCTGTCCTTGGGCTTTCTCTGTGCGCTCCAATCCCTGATGTCCTTCTGTTAGTCCTCCTTATGACACCAGTCAGAGTAGGGTCCATCCTAATGGCCTCATTTTAATTATCTCCTCAAAGGCCCTGTCTCCAAATACAGTTACATTCTGAGGTATTAGGCATTAGGGCTTCAGCTTAAAAATTTGGGGGTGGGGAGATACAGTTCAGTGCCTAACACCTTCCCCAAGATAAGATGCTGCATGAGTGAGGGCTTCTATTATGAAGTCATTCTGTACACACCCAACACCAGCTCAAATTATGCAGAGGTTTGACTGTGTGGAAATTACTGAGGATAAGACATATAAATCAGGCCCTCGGAGTCTTGTGGGTTGTAGACTGTACGACCCTCACGTTACCTGCCAGGGTCAGGAGTAAAGAGCTAAGTGAGGGGCAGGACCATCGCTAAGGCACCCACATTCTGATGTCCAGCCTTGGATGCCTGGACATCACAGTACTGCCTGCCTGCCTCCCCTCCTACCGTCTCTTGCTGGCCTGGATCCTGAAAACCTAATCCCCACACCATCACGCAGAGGTGTCTGGGATGTAGGAGCTTGCTCTGTTAGGAATGCTGGCCCATTCCTAAAGGAACTCAGCTCTGATTCATGCTTGGATGCCAGTTTTCAAAGCACAGACCACAGTGACCTCCCTTCCCCCATCCCCATCCAGACTCCTAGCAGACACTGCTACCCCCAGAGTCTGATTCACAAGCTCTGTCCCCTGTCGAAAGCTGCAGTGGCTACCTGTCTCTCCGTGGTTTGCCCTGAGGCCAACACTGGGTTGTGCGCCCTCTGCTGAGCAGCAAAATTCAGTTGATTGGCATCGTCCAAGCTGTCCAAAGTATGTTAAGTGCTGTAAAGGGTGTTGCATGGCAAGGGCCTAACACTTGGAAGACTCGAGGTGAAACCCCAAGTCCTGTCTTCCTGGGCTGTGCAGCGTGGGTGATGAGCCACAGAGACCCTGGTCCTGTAGATGCTCGCTCTCTGTTGTTGACAGTGCCGTTCGGTGCCCCTACCACACACACGATTTGCTAAATCCCTCTGCTTTTGTTTCTTAAGTAAAATGGGAAGGAAAGGCATTCCTATCTTAAGAGTTAGTGGGATAATTAAATGAGATCTTGCACAGCACCTAAAACCTGCTGGCACATAGCTTTCTTTTTTTTTTTTTTTTTTAATATTTTATTTATTTCTAGGAGAGAGACAGCGTGAGCAGGGGAGGGTCAGAGAGAGAGGGAGTCATAGACTGAAACAGGCTGCAGGCTCTGAGCTGGCAGTCAGCACAGAGCCCGACGCGGGGCTCGAACCCACGAACCGCGAGATCATGACCTAAGCGAAAGTCGGGCGCTTAACCGACTAAGCCACCCAGGCGCCCCATATAGCTTTCAATAAATTAATTTTTTCATACACTTAAGGTAATTTCCTGTAGATAATTAGGTAACGACTGATTGTGATGGATTATGATCCCTCCATATCTGGTAGTTTTGGGACCTACGGCATAATTTCATGAAAGTATAATGGTGTTGTAAAAGAGGTCAAACTGTTTTTACTTTGGAAGGGAGAAATTCATTCACTGAAGGTAAATCTCTTGAGAGTGGTTTAGTTAGGTGGAGGTGGAGTTAAGTAGAAAGGCCCCTTCATGAGGCCTGGGAGTGTATGGAGTTAGCAAGTCATTGTGGAAAGAGCAGCCAGTGTGCGCTCTGAAATGAGCTCTGCCGCTCATGCTGTGGTCTCGGGCATCCTTTCCTGCCTCCTGCCCCGCACTTTGTTCACTTGTAAAATCGGACTAGTAAGTGCATAGCATTTGGGTTAAAAGAGATCAATGGAGGGGAGTGTGCCTTAGCCTGGGCCCTAGGCCACTGGAGGTCTCCAATCCCTCCACTGCTTCCTTTTCCTCCCGTGTGTCCAAGTGCAGTTGTGCTTGGGAAGGCAGGGTGGTGGCAAGAATTCTCAAACATAATGCTCACCTCACCTCTAGGATGCCAAGATATCGGCATGCTTGCCCGTGTCACTACCGCAGACTGCATCAGCATTATTCTGTGTGGATTCCTCCTGGTCGGTGTCGGTTATCTCCTTAGGAGAAATTCTTACAAAAGGCATGTCTCCTGGGTCAAGGGTGTGAAAAAATTTAAAGCTTCTGTTGATGTACGCTCTGTAAAAAAGCAGCTTGCTATATTCGTTCAGAGCATGGATTCTGGCTGCACACAAACCTTTGTTGCTTATTAGCCGTGTCATTTGGGCCAGGGTGACGGTTGGATAAGGATTAAATATTAACTTTGTTAATATTTGTTCATTAGAACAAGTGCTTAATTAAAATTGTGTTTAATTAAAAAAATAAAACCACCTTAATGCCCTCCAAAAGGTCTGTGACAGTCCCTTTAGCATCAGCTCTTGGAGCATGGCTGAGATGGCTAATTAATAGCAGGACAGTGGCCTTAATGCTGTTAGGCCATGAGTCACCATTACCCCCTGCTACTCTTCGCTGCCCCGTTATTTAGATTTGGGGCCTTTTGTCTTCTAAGCAGTTGGCACAGTATGTACCTGTCACAGTCTCACTGTTTTTCTGTTTCTTGGGAGAACAAATGGACCCCAGACAAAACCAATCCAAGTGCCTCTCCAGACACCCCTGGCTTCTTCACTGGGGGTGCTGGCCCAGCCCGTGTAGGAATGGAGATCCTCCCACACTGCCTGGCCTTGTCTGTGTCTCGTCTCTTGGCTAGCAAGTCTGCGTGGCTTTGACATGTTTCTGGATGGCAGGTGCTCCATCCACACTGAAATGCCCAGGTAAGGAGGCCTCTTGCTCGGCATGGCCAGAGCCCACGTGGGCTGACCACCACCAGGGGCTCGCCTTGGCCCCTCGGATTCTTAACATTGGCCAAATGTCACGTTTTTAAACAGGGAGAGGCTTTGGGTGGGAAAAGAAAGAGTGGAGGAGGTTGTATGGTTTGTGCATTGTATTACTTGGAGAAAGACAATGGTTTCTTCATGGGTGTGTTTCTTCATGTAAAACAAGATGACTTTTCAGGCGGGACATTTCTTCCTTGCGTGGGACTCTCCAGAGAATGCAGCCAGTCTGGCATCCCCACCCACTAAATGCCAGTCATATTCCCAGCCGTTGGATAATCCAGACACCCCCGCACATTTTCAGCCCCCTTCAGGAGGGAACTGCTGATCAGCTTCATATATAGCTTCACCGGGCAACGTCATGGAAACAGGGAAAGTTGCTCTTGGGAACTTGCTGAAGTGAATTTTGTTCCCCTGCCCTATTCTGCTCTGGCCCAAGCCCCAGTGGGCAGAAGAAGGGGCTCGAGGAAAGATTTCACCTATCAAGGGGGCAGCAGAGGGGGCTCGGCCCTCAGGAATGGGGTTCACGCATATTTGCGAGACTGCGGACGGGGGCCCTGAGACAGTGAGCGAACTGCCTTCCTGCCTGGCCCTGACATATGTCCTGCCATGTGGCAGCCACAGAGAGGTCTCCATCCCTGGGAGTGAGGGGTCTGTTGTGACAGAGCTAGATGACACATGGGGGCTCTCTAGGCAGGCCAGTGGCTAACAGGCTCTTCAACAGGCCAGGACAGAGCAGGGTCCTGACTCCAGCCCCATGGACCACTTGTGTTGTTCAGGGTGATCCTGCTGTGGCCACCCCCAGATCTGCCTTGCAGTTAACTAAGGAGTTTACAGTGTGCACCATGGAGTCTTTTCTCCAGATGCCATATTGAACCATTCCTTGTCACATCCAGTGACCCCCTAAGGCAGGTTCTGGTGTCATAAGTACAACTCTGTCCGTTTTCTCCCTTTCCAGTGATAGTTGGCTGTCTCGAGGTATAACTTTCTAGGCCAGCTTTTAATCTGGCTTGGGATCCGCAAAGACTAGACCTCCCCAGATTTCTCTCGGACCGCACAGTGCTCACCAACAGAAGCTCTCTCCAGGTGCAATTTAAGCCTGTTTCCTCAAGCATGTGCCTTAGCCTCAGCAAGTGGGTATCTTCTTCCACTGGGTGTTTGTTGAGGGTTCAGCCCTCAGGCCAGAGCTGGGCCTACCAGTAGATGCCCTGGAGGACTGACTGGGATGGGAAGAGACCAGGCTAGGACCCTCTCTGGTAGCAGATCCCCAGTAAGTAGTGTCCCTTGGTTTCTTCCATTAGGGGCCCCTGTGACTGACTTGGTGGAAGCTGGTTTGTCTCCCCAGAAAAGTTAATGCAGAACTTTTGAAGAGTTCATGGGCAGGCCCAGCTGTGCAGCTTTCAACTCCAGGGGCGCTGCTCATACAGATGCAGTGCGAAGGGCACTCCCTCACGTGTCCTGCTCCGGAGCCCATTCACCAGTCATTCCAAGGCCCCACGCTGGGCATCCACAGATCCTTGGTGAAAATCCCTGAGGCCTGTCTTTCCGCCCTGGGCACGGGTCCCTGGGCTGGGATGCAGCCAGGGTAGGGGTCCCCACTTCTCGCCTTAGGCCGAACGGCCTCCACACTTCTGCTTCCTTTCTATCCGCCTTGCTTTACTGAAAACTCCTCCAGCGACCCTGGTCGCTCTCCCCTCGCTTTCCCTCACCACCAAACACGCTGGTGCTGATCATTTTGCATTGCTGAGAATGTAGGACTTACTTTGATGCTTTAGTAGTTTTCCTCCCTGTTGCTTGGATGCTGCCAGTATCTGGACAGGTGGAGTGCAGGCCAGGGCCCCTAACACGGCCGTGCGGCTGTATCCGTGCGGGTGAGCTCCCCTGGGTCAGGCGGTGCACACAAGGGGGTGGAGATGTTCTCAGTGCCCCTGGTGGGGTGGCTGTTCTCAAGGCAAGTTCTTTCTAACCTCAGTGTCTGAGCCCTGGAGACTGATGTGCGCCTTGACACCACTCCATTCTCACCTGACAGGCATTCCCACTTACAGATGACTTTGTGCTCCCATGTCGGCCCTCTGAAATCAGGCCACATTTTTGCAAAGTAACAATGCTTAGAAGGCACTGTGGTTTGGTTGGGAAAATTCCATCACCTTGAGTCACAAGAAGCCTTGTGGCCGAGGAAACGGCTTTCCAGAGCATTCGGGAGATGGGCAGAGGCAGCCTGGGCCCAGGAGAGGTATAAGGAGCCGCTGGACCCTGTAGGACCAAACATCTGTTCATCTCCACCAGTGCCTCACTGGTGACCTTGAACCTAATCCTGTGGCCTCTCAAGTTGTGCCATCTCCACCTGTGCAGAAGACCTAATAAAGCTAAGAACACCTTTTTTTTTTTTTATGTTTATTTTGAGAGAGAGCGAGCGAGCGAGCAGAGGAGGGGCAGAGAGACAAAAGGAGAATCTGAGGCAGGCTCCAGGCTCAGAGCTGTCAGCACAGAGCCAGACTTGAGGCTCTACCCCACGAACCATGAAATCATGACCTGAGCCAAAGTCAGCACTTAACCGACTGAGCCACCCAGGCGCCCCTCTAAGAACACTTCTAATCCCATCGTGTTTTCAGGAGAACGTGTTCAAGAGGGACTCACTTATGCTACTGCTGTGTGTGGTCACCATGTGACTTGCCGCTCGGCAACGCAGCAGGGACTCACCGCGGCCCCGTTGGCCCCATGCAGAGGAGCCTGTGTCCTCTGGCCTTTCCCTGCCCCACTCCTGGCAGTTCTGCCGGGGGCACTAGTAATTGGAGTGTGGAAGGAACGCCGGGCTGGAGGGCTGGATCTGGTTTCGGCCTCATCTCATCAGGCGCCAGCTGGGGACCAAGACGACCAAGACTGTCCTTCCCACTCCCTGCCTGGAAAGCGTGAGACAGTTGCAAGACCGCAGACAGCAGCCACCCTGGCATGCCCCGCTCCTCACGCCGCTAGGCTCTGCACCAAGGCTGGGAGGGGAGCCTGCAGATCCAAATGAAGGGCAAAGCCTTAATGTTAGGGATGGCCCTTGGGACTAAGTTGGGACAGTGGAGGGGGAGGCTGTGGTTGGCATGGGCACTGGACAGGCTTCTGGAAAATCAGTTTCTTAGGTGGTGTTACAAGGAAATTTGCGATTGTATCCATATTGTTTTACAATATATATTTTTTTCTAAGACTTTATTTTTAAGTAATCCTACACTGAACATGGGCATCGAACTCACAACCCTGAGATCAAGATTTGCATCCTCTACCAATTGAGCCAGTCAGGCACCCCTACAATAAAGATGTTTTTAAAATACCTTTTTCCCTTTCTCATTCTCTTTACCACATAAATACCCCTCTGGGTCAGAGCCAGGCAAAGCCTCACACAGGAGGGACATGTCACAGGCACTGACCTCAGGCTGATGTTGGAGGATCTGGAGAGGAGGGCGGATCCTGGGTGGCTGTTTGCATGGACCGTGAGCCTTGTAGAGGCTGAGACACAGCAGCCGTGAAAGGAGATGGGCAGATCATCTCTCACAGTGAAACTATGCTCATCCGGCTGGGTGACGCCATGTGGAGGGGAGGGCAGCCCCACCTGCGTTGGCAGCGGGCTCCTGAATAGCTCAGAAGAGGGCTGACCTTTCCCAGCTTGAGACCCAGATCCAGTAGCTCCATAGGACTTTCCAGCACCACACGGTACTGTCTCAAAAGAAAAACCATGCCTTCACCTGTGAAGTGGCTGTGCACTGAAGTGGCCCGGAGGACCTAGCCAACAGGGAGGAAAAGCCCTGAACTGGTGACCCAGCACTAGAAGTGCGGGTCCCCCTTGAGGCCTCTCGGGCTCTGAGGGGCTTGCCTTGCATGGGGTGAAGACGTCAAATGCTTATCAGCAACATTAGGCGAAGGATGTACAGCTTCTCAAGTAGCCTGGCCAGACGTTAGAAACATCCAATGCATGACTTTAACCTTCCTGGGGCGATTCCCTGGCGGTAGCCCCTGTCGGGAGTCCACCTCTTCCCTGACCTTGTCAGATAAGCAGCTTAGGTTTTCTTCCAGTTGAGGCTGGGTGCCAACCCCTGCTCCCTTCAGGGGCGAAAGCCCTCTGTGACACTCCCCCACCTCCCGGCCCTGGGACTACTCCCCCCATCACATCTTCAACTGCTGTCCCCCCAGGGTGGGGCTGGCACACCGGACCTTGGAATTCAAACATGCTTGACCTCTGCTTTTCAAGAGTCTTGGGGCCTGACACATTAGTTTTCTTCTGTGGGATGAATTTGCTCAGTGTTAAGTTGCTTATTAGAAACAGGTCTACACCCACCTCAAGAGTGTAGTAGGGGGACTTGGATCAGGAAGGCCTTGCCTTACATCCCAACACAATCCTCCTTTCTGCTCTGATTTTCCCTACGACATGGTAGAGATTTCCCCTGCTCTTCGTTTCTGCTTGGTCTTCCCTGGGGCACTGGACTGTGGACAACCACAGGACCCAAACCCAACATCCATCTGCCCCACCAGCTGGCAAGAGGTAGTCCTGGTGAGCAAACAAAGCCTTCTGCAGGTTCAGAAACTGTATCCTGTCCCCCAGAATGGTTTCCAACCACAGGACCCAAGACTGTTCCATGGTACAGGAATCTTCAGTACATCTGGGAAGGATGCTGTATTTGCAGACACAGTATTAAATCCAGTGTTATGGGCTTTTCGGGCATTATTTACAACACTAGGGAATTTTCTTGAAAGGGCCCATCTCAGAGCCAAGGCAGGCAGGGTAACTTCACGTCACAGCATCAAGCCTGCTGAGGAAGGACACAGCCTCACGCTGTACCAGCTAATCATATGGCTGAAACTGACATTCACTCTCCTGAGACTTGACTTATATCAAGTCACTCCCACTCACTATGTCCTTTCCAGGAAAAGGGAATAAAACAACCAGTTAATATATCTTCATATTCAGATATTAATTTAATAATAAGAGACCAAGGGTGGACAGTCACCCATAGCAAAGGTCCTTAACTGTCTGTCACATGGCTCGGGGAGGGGGCGGGGAAGGTTCAGCTGATTGCTTCTACTGGGCTTTTTTCCATGTTCTTTTCTCTTAACCTGAAAGTGACCAAAAGGACTCAGCTTTCTATACACAGTTAGGAGGGAATACCAACCTTTATTTACACTTGGGTTCAAGTTCAGAGCCGTCTTAAACAGTATAGCAAAGCGGGAAGAAGCACAGATCCCGGGACCAAGTTCAGATTCCAAAAGAGGCATATTAACTGTGACAACAAGCAAAGGTTATCTTCAGTTTCTGCGGTCAAGTGGAGAACGCATCACCCCAGCTGCCCGCAGCTTACAGCTGCCTCCACCCCAGTCCTTGCCCTGGGTGCTCAGCCAAGTGCGGGCTCCGGCAGACTTACTCTGCTGCGCAAGGCAGGACTTGGCAAGTTACTGAAAACCGAGGTAGCCCCCAACCCCAAGCATTCGCCAAAGGCAAGAAATAGGAACTCAAACTGGTGTATGGGCTAGGTGAGAAAAACTGCACGCAGTGTTCAATAAATACTATTTACAAGTCTTGCCAGGCCAAGGACAGAGGGCATCTGTACATGGGCACTGAATTCAGATATTAGTTTTGAGGGAGAAAAGGATATGGTGGTAAGGTGTAACACTCTTTTGCCTGGACCCCCTTTCACTTGATTGATGGATTAAATAATATGATTTTAAAAATCATATGCTTAATACTCATCCTAAAAACCACCCAAACACTAAATATACACATTTATACTAAGCGTGCGTGTATGTGTGTACATACACCCAGAAACCACGAGGTAGTTTAAATCACCATTAAAAAAAAAAACACTTTTCCTAATTCTCTGTCACAGAGTGGTAGCCAATGGCTGCACACCAGCTGCTTAAAATGATTGGTTAAATGAAAACCAGAACTCAAAAACTCCCAGGAGACTGTAACATTTACAAGTAAACAGAAGTACAGGTGTATTTTACTTCCTCAATCTCTGGAAACTAGGCTGTGACTGCATTAATGGTTGCTGTTACAGGTATCTGCTCTAATACTAAAGCACACAGCCTTCCCATTTATACACCTTATGAAGTAGTCTCAGTAGATTCTATTTTACATCTTTACTCTCCAGGTTTTTGTGGAGGATTCAATACAATCTCTATGTACATATTTTAAACATTATTTCTGAACTTCATTTGGAATTACTTAAATAAAAAAATAATCACCATTCTCCACCTTCTTGTGAAAGTGCCAGACTAAGCCCCCAACCGGAACTGCTGCCTTGAATCTGGAGAAATCCCTACCTCACAGCCCCCAGACCAAAAAAGTGTAACGTATTCACACTACACAGGAAAAAGCAACATCTATTGTTCTTAGAGTCCGACTCTCTTCCCCACAGCAAGAAAAGTCTCTTCATAGGTATGCCAATGCTGTTCTAGGTTGCTAGGGAAACAGGGCTCTCTCAGGCCAGAGCAGGAAAGTCCTCAGGGTCATCCGGGTTGGGAGCAATGTCTTGTGTCTAAAGAAGAAAAGAAAAGTTTTTAAACCAACATTCACTTTAGCCATTGCCACTTGGGCAGAGCCCTCTGAGAAACACGTGCCTGCTCTCACCCAGGCAGGTGCTGACAGTGGGTGCAGCCCAAACACTGTGGGGAAAGGCAGGGCCCCAGTGGGAAGAGACACAGAGAGGGGGACACGGAAGGGTCCCTTCTCAGACTCGCTCTTGTCCCCCCTGCAAAACGGCCGGCACTGACTGCCTCCCTCCCTTCCTCCCACAAATCCTGACCGAGTGACCCTTTTTGTATCTGGCACCTCTGTCATCCAATAAACATGACTTAGACTATTTACCATACGAAGATACAAGGTTGGTTAAAGGCAGTTCCTGCCTGCCCTGAGATTCCCTGGGGTTAGGGAAGAAGCCCTGAGAAAGTCATAGCCTGGTAACTTCAGCAACAGATGGCTTATGAATGGCCCACAGGAGGGGCACCTACTGCTATTTGGTGGCTGAGTGCATATCACGGTTAGGTAAGGTTTTCTAGAAGAGAAAGTTCTTCCAGAGATAAACCTCAGTGAATGGGCAAAGAGAATATGGATCCTGAAACAGTGCAACCTGACGGTGAAGGGGAGGGGCCCTGAGGGCAGGTCTGAGCTGGGAGAGAACAGTATGCTTGTGTCTGTTCATAAAACATTTATGAAGTGCCTACTATATCCTTAAATTGTGCTGGGCACTGGGGAAACCAATAATGAGCAAAAGTAGACATGGTTTGTGCCATCCACTGTAGAGACAACAGACACTGGTCAATAATCACACCGGTGAGAATACAATTACAAATGAAGACAATGCTTCAAAGAAAAAGAAAATTCTTTGCTCAAGGACTCTGACCTGATCTGGAAGGAAATGTGACCAAAGTTCTCTGAGGAAGCGAGGTCAGAGGATCTACTGTAGGTGAGCAAGCAAATGGGTAGAAGGACTACCAGGTGCAAATGCCCCGTGGGGTCAGAAACATGCTTGTGTGAAGAACTAGAGGTAGAGAAGGGCTGGCTGAGGAGCAGGGAAGAATGGTCTAAGGTGACAAGGTGAACCCGGGGAGGTCACGGAGGCCCTGAATCCTTAGGAAGGGTCCTGTCTCCCCTGAAAGCACCATCGGATCACAGTTAGGAACCGTCAGGTGATCTGATAGGATCCCAAGCCTGGGCATCTTGTCTAATGCAGATGAGTGAGTTTTCTAGTTCTGAGAGTGCATTCACGGCAGACAGTAGATCTCCTTGGTAACCAAGGAGGCCAGGGCCACCGAATGGTCTGTATCCAACTGTGTCCATGCTGCTGACCTCACTGTTCTGAACACTGGGATGCCAGACCCACTCTAGACACAGGAAAGGACAGTAGACCCTAACGGGCCTCCCAGTGGCATAGCCTGGGGCCCCCTCATCCTCTCACCTCCTGCAGAAAACTGTCCAGGGCACAGAGTACTCACACTCACCACCACTTCTGCTCTGGGTCCGTAGTTCTCTGCCCTTCTGATCCTTCCCCGGCCTCCCCGTGTGCCACCTCTGGCTCCACGCCCAGGACGAGGGAGGTTACCGAAATTAATCTCCAGCTGGGATGTGATGTCATTGGCTGCTTTCCGGAAAACGTGGGCATCATCTTCATAGTCATCCTTTACCATCTGAAACACAGTTACAGCATATATCTCTCTCTCACCCTCTCACACACACACACGTCTCCATGGACACTCACTCGCTTGGTGTCCAAGCGCTATGCCGCCAGGGAGCCGATATGGCATTACGGCGGGACAGTGGCTCTCCCTGACGTGCTGTCGACACTGGGCTACAGGGCAAGGCAGAGGTAGGGACCCCGCAGCTCTGGGGGTTCTGCACGTTTCCCAGCCACATGTTCTCATACTCACCGTCTTAATCCAAGCATCTCTCAACTTACTATTAACTCAAGTGACACCCAAGTTTCTGCCAGTTTGGCAGGTTAAGATGTAAGATTGGACATGCCTAACAGCAATCTATATATATATGTATATATATATTTAAACATTTTTTTAATGTTTTATTTATTTCTGAGAGAGACAGTGTGAGCAGGGGAGGGTCAGAGAGAGAGGGAGACACAGAATCTGAAACAGGCTCCAGGCTCTGAGCTAGCTGTCAGCACAGAGCCCCATGTGGGTCTCGAACCCACGAGCTGCAAGATCATGACCTGAGCTGAAGTCTGAAGCTTAACTGACTGAGCCACTCAGGTGCCCCTCTATATGTATTTTTTATATCTAAATGTATTTTGCTGAGATTAAAACATTTTAATTTCTGCCTTTTATTTGTTCACAAATGCTACTTTGATAAATAAGGAAATATCACCTTCCTAGAATAGAACTTGATGGAAAAACTCACTTCAATGTGGGTGCTGACTGTACAAATACCATATGTTAAAAACTGCATGATTTACAATAAACAATTCTGACTCAAAATCTAGGAAAATAGTAAAACAACAGAATATGGTTATCTGACAATTCCTGCAGAAAGAATTCAGGCTGCTTTTTAAGAACTATTTTGGCCAAAATGCTTTAAGAAATTACATTTTATTATATAAGAGGTCAAATAAGTTCTGTTTCTTGTTAAAAGAAGACTATATTAAATAAATCTTGTTCCAAATTTGATTTGGCTTCAATTCCTAATAATAGATTAAAAAAACCCTCTCACTTTTGAGTAAAACATAAATCTACATAAAATCTGCCAATGATCTTGGATGAGAATCTCTTAAGTGCTACAATGCTAAACATTCCTACCACAACTTGTCCAGGAAATGGAATCAAGTTTCCCTGAACATATCAACTCCTTTAGGCCATCTGTTCATTACAGGGTTCATGTTTAACATTTGTGTTGTCTTCAAAGCTGCATTAAAGTAAAGCAGAGGCTTAAAAAGCTAAAAAGGTGAAGGAAAGAATGATTCAGGAGCACTGACACTCTGGTAAAAAGACAGACACAAAAAACCAGTAAGAGGCCAAGTAATAGCCTACCACCTGCTTCAGAAAACTGCAGGCTCTCAGTGTGTGGAGTGGGGGCAGCCGTGCAGGGGTGGGGAGGAGGGCCATGCAGGAGTTGGGGCTGCAGTGCCTGGGACAATACTGAATGTGCTTTCTTGAAAGGATCCGGCTCATTCACAGGCTGCCAATGGTCTGAACTTTGCAAACACGAGGCATTACTCCAGTGTTTTGTCTCTTAGGATGCCCAGAACAAAGTAAATCAGTGACCCTAAGATTTGGCTTTTGTTGCTTTCAGAACAATTCCTGGCTAAAACCTTCAATGCTGTAACCTTAACAAGAGACCAAAGACATGTGCTTCGTGGAGACCAAGCTGGATGACTCAGCTAACCCAGTTGCTTCAGATATTCCAGGAGACCTCTCTCTGGAGCCAGGGAGGATGAATCTGGTGTGGATGCAGGAAAAACAGCTGCTATTTTTACCTAACATGTCAGCTGCACATTTCACATCCTGACAGCACATTTGTTTTAGGAAAAGCTTTATTTACAATGGCCCAGAACAAAAAAGAACATAAGTGAATAGGAAAAGAGCCAACCGAGTTAGCTGATGGACTTGAAGGAATACCTCACAGAGACTTCCAAGAGAAGAAGGCTCTTGCCTCCAGGCTGCCTGTGTATAACAGCTAGTGGAGTGGCTCCAAACGTCTTACTTAGTAAGGCCTGGAAGAGACTGGAGGCGGTAAGGCATCCTGTATTATAAATGACCCTCTGAGGAAAGTATTCATTCAAAGAACACAACTAATCAAAGTGTCAACAGAAATACAGACAAAGCAACACGGTGTCAAACGGAAAGTCAGTGTATAATCTCCAGCAGGAAGGAAGAGTGTAGCCACCACCATCATTGACACAGAGACGTGTATCAAGATAAAGAGCTGTGACTGAATGACATGAATCCTAAAGTTTAAAACAAGAATGTTCAGGGCACCCCTAAGTTCAGTAACTTAAACAGAATGCGATTACATGACTCACTGACCATCTGCATCAATATATGCTGGGAGATGTTTTCAAAGCCAAGGCTTCCGGAAAAGGGCTGAACACAGAGCATGAAAAGCAAGGCCCTCACAGGAGGGAGGAACAGTGTGAGCAATCCTGGCTGCGGCAGCAGGGTGTGACCAGGCGGCCACACTGTCTCAGGGGCTCCTCCCGGGTGCCAGCACTTATGAGGCGGGGACAGAACTGCTGCAGTGACACAGCACAGAACCCCAACAGGTTTCAAATGATCGATAAAATGCTCTTACTAAGAACATGAGCTGAGAATAATCTAATCATGAAATCCCTTGAAACAGCACTGTTCGTGAGATACTACCTCTCTTGAGACAAAAATGAAATGCAATTAACGTACAGTATTTGTGCAGTAAAAGCACAGCTGTGGGGTGAGCAGAAGATGCACTGTCACTGAAACTGCTTTGTATGAAGTGTCGATAGGCCAAGTTTCAACTATTTTTATGAACAATATAGACACAGATAAAATTAGGCACACATCATATCTGATTACTTAGGTAGAAACTAGAATGCCAACTACGAATGTCCCATTTTCACACTAGAAGTGGAAAGGGTCCACCTGGTTTCCAGTAAGGTAACAACGAAGATTACCTCTAGATAAGAAAGTCATGCTTACATCATCTCTATATTTGGACTTGTGTATCACCACTGCTTTGGAAGGGACAGTAGACTCAGGTTTCCGGATGTTAAACTCAGGCTTTGGTCTTGTCTGTTCTTGAAGATTTTTCCATTCATCCAGGGTCATCTCTTGAACTTGAGTTTCCTCTTCTAACTCCAACTCAGGAACTCTATGAAAAAGCAGAAGTTTGTGATGTGTCTAAAATGTCTACTTTCGCAAAGAAAAAGTTATCACTATTAGTTTAGCATACTATCATGGAACTGTATCTCATATTTACATAAGGTAAGAAAATCCCTGAACCACAAGCTTCCATATTTTAATCATTTTATGCTGTCACTGCCAACTGAAGATACTTCCTGTGTGTTTTCTTTTTTCTTTTTTAAAGTAATCTCTATGCCCAATGTGGGGCTCGAACTCACAAGGCCCAAATCAGGAGTCACACCCTCCAACTGAGTCGGCCAGCTGCCCCACTTTCTGTTTTCAAAGCGGTCTTTGAAAAATGGGAACTGCACCAATCCTATTAGCATTACACTTGACCGCCAGGCATTCACTTCCTAGATGGCATTACACACAAAGTGAGATAATTACAGAAGAAAATGGAGAAGCTACTGTAACAAAACAAACATAGGCAACCATGAACGGAGTTATAAAACATGGGTTACAAATACATACTTGTGTAAATATGCTCTTTAAATTCATGAGATTTCAAAAGAATAGAGAAGATATATAGGCCAATGGAATAGAATTCAGAGCCCAGAAAGATATCCTCACATTTACAATCAACTGATTTTTTTTCAAGTTGGTGCCAAAAACAATTCAAAGGAGAGAGAATGGTCTTTTCAACAAATGCTGCTGGGAAAACAGGATGTCCACGTGCAAAAGAAGGAAGTTGGACCCCTACCTCACACCATAAATATAAGAGTTAGAAATGTAAACCCCTCAGAAGATGACACAGGCATAAACCTTCATGACCTTAGATTAGGCAGTGGTTTCTTACATGTGACACTAAAAGTGTAAGCAACAAAAGAAAAATGGGTGATTGGGTGGACCAGTCAGTTAAGCGTCTGACTAAGATCTTGGCTCAGGTCATGATCTCACAGTTCATGAGTCTGCCTGCATGGCGCTCTGCACTAATGTCGTGGAGTCTGCTTGGGATTCTGTCTCTCCTTCTCTCTGCCCCTCCCCTCTTGTGTAAGCATACGCTTTCTCTCTCTCTCTCAAAATAAATAAACTTAAAAGAAAAAGGAGATAAACTAGACATCACCAAAACTTCTGAAAACTTCTGTGCTGCAAAAGTTTTACTTTCTTGGTACCACCAAGAAAGTAAAAAGCCCATCCACAGAATGGGAGAAAATATTTGCAAATCATATATCTGATAAGGGACTTATATCTTGCATACAAAAAGGCCTCTTACAACTCAATGAAAAGAAATAACTCAACTGAATAACAGGCAAGGCTCTGAATAGACATTTTCCCAAACATGATATACAAATAGCCACTAAGATGTTCAATATCATTAGCCATCAGGGAAATGGAAAGGAAAACCACAATGACTTATACCCATCCATACTCAGTAGGATGATTAGAATAAAAATACACTGAACAAGTGCTGGGGAGGATGTGGAAAGACTGGAATCTCATACATTGCTGGGGGTGGGGGGATATGAAATGGTGTGGCCACTCTCGAAACAGTCTGGCAAATCCTCAAAAATGTAAACACAAGTTGCCATCTGACCTGGCAATACCACTCCAAGGTGCATATCCAGGAAAAGCAACATCATGTGTCTGTGTGAAAACACCATGGCACTGCCACAAATGGCAGTTCAGTAACGCTGTTTATTTTATTTTTTAAGTTTATTTATTTTGAGAGAGAGACAGGGAGGGAGAGACAGAGAGAGAGAGAGCGCGCGAGCGAGCCAGTGGGGGAGGGGCAGAGATCGAGGGGGACAGAAGATCCGAAGCAGGCTCCGCGCTGACAGCAGTGAGCCCCAATGCGGGGCTCCAACTCATGAACTATGAGATCATGACCTGAGCCAAAGTCAGATGCTCAATCAACTGAGCCACCCAGGTGCCCCCAATAATGCTGTTTATAGCAGCATTGTTCACAATAGAGAAAGAATGGAAACAGCTTGACTGGCCATCAACTGATGAGTGGATAAAATATGGTATCTTTAAAATTATGAAATACTATTTGGCTGTAAGACGAAATGAAATACTGAGACATGTTACAATATGGATAAACCTTGAAAACATTATGCCAAATGAAATAAATCAGGCACAAAGCTTATGTACGATTCCATTTATATGAAATACCCAGAAAAGGCCAATTCATGGAGACAAACAGCAGATTAGTGGTGGCCAGGGGCTGGGGGCAGGGTGGCCAGGGAATGACCGCTAAATGGGTACAGAGTGATGAAAGTGTTCTGGAACTGGATAATGGCAATGGTTGCATAACACTGTAAATGCACTGTCACTTCACCGTACACTTCAAAATGATTAAAATTGTAAATTGTATGTTACATGTATTTTACCACCAAAAAAAGAGATAATATATTTTTATATATTATACAATATATACACAAATATAGTATATAAAAATGAAAGAAAGAAGCCAGACACAAAAGGACAAATATATGCCGCTTATATGAGGTGCCTACAACGGGCAAATTCACAGAGACAAGAACAGAGGTTACCAGAAGTTAAAGGGAGGGAGAAATGGGATTTATTGTTTCATGGATACAGAGTTTCTGTCTGTGATGATGAAAATGCTCAGGACACGGATGGTGGTAATGGCTGCACACAATGTGAATGTAATTAATGCCAATAAACTACACACTTGAAAAAGCTTAAAATGGCGATTTTTACGTTATATGTATTATGTAATATACCCTAAACCAGTGAATAGTGCAGTTTAAATGGCTGAATTTTACAGTATGGGAATTATAGTTCAATAAAGTTTATAAGAAAAAATAATTAGGTGGTGAGTGGGAAGGGAATCAAATCTAGAATACCTTCACAGAAGGGCTAATGTAACCTGTCCTACGTTAGAGGTTAATGATATGAAAACTATTAGTGAAATCAGGAGAGAAACTTAATCACAGACCATTCAAAACAGGGATACTTGTAAAGTGACTTTAAAATATCAAGCTAGTGGGGTGCCCAGGTGCCTTAGTTGGTTAAGCATCCGACTCTTTTTTTAAGTTGTTTTTCCTTTATTTTTGTATTTATTTGGAGAGAGAAAGTGAGCAAGTATGAGTGGGGAGGGGCAGAGAGAGAGGGGGAGACAGAACCCCAAGCAAGCTCTGTAATGTCAGTGTGGGGCCCAATGTGGGGCTCAATCCCACAAACCATGAGATCATGACCTGAGTCAAAATCAAGAGCTGGATGCCTAACCAGCTGAGCCACCCAGGCGCCCCAAGCAGGGGACAGAGAACTTTGTTCAACTACTCTACAACACTGCTGGTGTTGGAATTAACTTGCACCAGTTCGAACTGGCTCACAGCCAGTTGTTCAATTTTTAGGAATTTTGTGAGCTGGCTGTTAAATTCATTTATTATTAAAAATTGAATTATATAAATTATAATTAGCTATATTAAGGGTAATAATCACAATTCATTATTCTCTAATTATTCCACTATACTTTACCCTTATCCATGCTCTTGGGGTTAATTATACTTAATGTATGTGTATAGTGGAAATGTTACATAATAGTACACTATTGTTTATCTCTTCCCAACTCTGCATTCAGTATGACACAGTGATAGTTTTAAATCAGCCATGGTGGAAAATTTACACCACAAAAACCAGCCAAGTGCAACAGATCCAGGCTTTTTCATCCTAGAGAGCCAGATGTTGAGTATTTACCAGCATACCACTGCCCACAGGGAGGCACTGAGTAAAATTCTGACTCTGGGAAACATTTTGTGGACATATGACCCAGTTTCTTAGACAAATAAATTACAAGGGAAAGAAAAAAAACACATAGATTAAGAGCAGCTTAAGAATAATCAAGATAGTGTAATATTAGTGTAATATAATCAGACCAATGGAACAGAACATAAAGTACAGAAATAGGCCTACACATAAATGGGCAACTGATTTTTAACCATGGTGTTTCATGTGCTGGAATAATTGGATACACATATACCAAGAAGAAAAAAAGGGAACTTTGGTTCATACCTCACACTGTATACAAAAATCAACTCAAAATGGATCACAGACCTAAATACAAAAGCCAAATTATTAAACTTATAGAAGAAAATCTTTGTGGTACTATATTGGGCAAAGATTTCTTAGATTTGAGGCCAAAAGCAAGATCAATAAAAGAAAAATAAACTGATAAAGTGGATTTTATCAAAATTAAAAACCTATACTCTTCAAAAGACACTGTCAAGAGAAAGAAAAGAGAGGCTACAGAATGGAAGAAAATATTGGAAAATCATGTATCTGATAGAGGGCTTGCAAGAACTCTCAAAACAAAGTAATAAGAAAATAGTTATAAAATGGGCAATTTCAACACTCTTTATTAGAAGATATACAGATGGCAGATAATCTGTGAAAAGGTGCTTAATAACGTCATTAGTCAACAGGGAAATGTAAATTAAAACCACAGTGAGATATGAATCTATCATAATGGCTAAAAATGACAAAAACTGGAACAACCACTTCAGAAAAGAGTTTGGCAGTTTCTTAAAAAGTTATATATACACCTGCCATATAGTCCAACCATTCCACTCCTAGGCATTACATGGGAGACATGGAAATGTACATGCCACAAATACTACCCAAAAATGTTCACAGCAATTTTATCTGTAATACCAAGAACTGGAAACAACCCAAATGACTATCATGTAGACAGATAAAGAAACTGCAGTCTATCTGTACAGTGGAATACTGTTCAATAAAAGCAAACTATTGATACATGCAGCAACATGGATGCATCTCAAAAGAAGTACACTCGAGTGAAAGAACACAGACAAAAAAAGAATACATGTGTGATTCCATTTATATAAAATTGTAGCAACTGCAAACTAATGTTTAGTGAGAAAAAATAGATCACTGGCTGCCTAGGGGAAAGGGGCAGGAAGGAAGGATTACAAAAGGAATAAAGGAAACTGGGGTTGATGGATACACTCATTATTTTGATTGTGGTAATGGTTTTATAAGTGTATATGGATGTCAAAGCTTGTAAAACTGTATATACTAAAAATTTGTATATCTCATCTCTTTTTAGAACAGTATTATTGAGACAGTTCACATCCAGTGAGTGACATATATTTTTGAGAAGTATATTTCAATATTAATTCAAACAAATAAGTTGTTTTAAAAAGAGATTTTGAGATAATCAGGGAAACTGACAAACTGCCCAGATATTTAAGGAATTGTAAAAAACTTTAGATGGAACTGATGAATGGTTAAAGAAGACATGGTTTATATATACAATGGAATACTACACTTGGCAATGAGAAAAAATGAAATCTTGCCATTTACAGCAATGTGGATGGAACTGGAAGGTATTATGTTGAGTCAAATGAGTCAGTTAGAGAAAGATGGATATCCTATGCTTTCATATGTTTCTGTATCATATGTTTCAAACATATGTTTCTGTTTGCTTATCTTAAAGAACATCATATATAAACATGAAGGGCTAGAACAGAAAAGTATAAGGCATATTAAAAATGTAGTCTTGGGGCACCTGAGTGGCTCAGTTGGTTAAGCATCTGACTTTGGCTCAAGTCATGATCTCACGGTTGGTGGGTTCCAGCAACACATCCAGTTCTGTTCTGACAGCTCAGAGCCTAGAGCCTGCTTCAGATTCTGTGTCTCCCTCTGTCTCTGCCCCTCCTCTCATTCTCTCTTTCTCTCTCTCTCTCTCAAAAATCAACATTTAAAAAAAATATTAAAAGAATGTAGTCTTTAAGTAATACATAGACACCCAAAGTGAAGCAAACAGTGGAGATCTTAGAAGAGAGCATTTGCTGCAAGTGATTCCCCCTCCTTGAAAATCACCACCCTGACCCTGTTCACTTTGGGGCACCCCATTCCCAAGTGTACGTATAGATGCCCCCTGTACATTCTCCTCTACCATTTGTCATTGCAACAAACCATGTTGGGAGCAGTGCAAAGTCACTAAGGATAGACTCCTTAACCTTATTCTCTATTGACTACAGATTATTACAAGAAACACATTCAATGAAAGTTCTGTGAGGCAGATCCCATTTCTATCCTATTTGAATTGGCACTAAATGCAGTTTTTACTGGCAGTTTTAGCAAAGACTGGATTTTCAACAGGAAGAGATGTATAATTAATCCCTCAGTTCCAGGAGGGATGAAAGTGATTATATTTCTAACAGTTATAAAAGCATTATAATTGCTATTTACATCCTCCAAATTTAACAGCACCCCTCCCCAATGTGACTAATTCAAAGACCTTCACAGTTCTTGGTCTACTACCAAAAATCTTGGGAGATGATTTTCCATTAAAGCTGCTTACAGATATAAGGTGGCTTAATCTATGACTTGTAACATGAATAATACTATATGCAAATTTGATAGTTATACACTTGTTTCTATATGGGTGAAATTATAGAAAAAATAGAATTGTTTTAACAACTGTTACTTTATTTAAAACATACATGGGGCAATAATGGTAGCATTTGCTGTATGCTTCCTAGGTGCCAGATGCTATTCAAAGCACTTTACATTAATTTGGTCATGATAATTAATCCCACAAGTTAGCTCCATTTTAGGGGCACCTGGGTGGCTCAGTCAGTAAGCACCCAACTTCAGCTCAGGTCATGATCTCTCGGTTTGTGGGTTCGAGCCCGACGGAGGGCTCTGTGCTGACAGCTAGTTCAGAGCCTAGAGGCTCCTTCAGATTCTGTGTCTCCCTCACTCTCTGACCCTCTCCTGCTCACGCTGTCTCTCTCTCTCAGAAATAAATAAAAATATTACCTAAAAAATAGCTCCAATTTATAGATAAGGAAATTGAGGCATAGGTCATACAGCTAACAAATGAAAGAGTCAGGTTTCATACCTATTCATTCTGTCTCCAAAGCCCAGACTCCACCTCTGTGCTCTTTAGGGAATAATAGGGCAGAAAAATGCACGGAGATGGAGGATAGTCAAGATGTGGACACAGAAAACATACATAACATCAACTGTCCAAATATCCATTCAGACAATATCTTTTCACCTCAATATACGAAAGGGTGCAAGGGAACCAAAAAAACTGGGTTCTAGAAATAAAATTTTATCAACTAAATACTTAACCAGGGCAAGTAAATTGAACCCAATATGTAAGTAACACCTCTTACTTCCAAGTACTGAGAGGAAAGCGAATTTCATGCTAAACTTTGAGCTCCTCAGAAATTTGCCATATAAATTTTAAAGAGGTGTTTCCCAGCTTTAAGAAAATTCAACACATGACAATCTTCATTGTCTAAGCAAACATTCTTGTAAACTAATTACAATGAAAAATATTTCATTGCAGGTGTTTTGTAATGATGCTTCCTTAACACTCTTTTCATAAGGACTTTTTTATTTTAAGGAAGGAAGGGAATGTCATTCTATATTACTGAATAGGGAAGTCCTCAGCAACCCTAGCAGCCCCTCCTCTGCTCACAGAACCAGCATCTTCTCCCCTATTCAGTTCTTCAGAGCAAACTAGTGGATGTGGCACTGTCAACCATTCCTACCATTCATTACAGATAAGAGAATGTCAGTCCCACAACATCTAGTGGCCACTTAGCAAGCCCTTTAGCCTCTGTGTTTCCATATGAGGATAGTAACAGTATCTCCTCCTTCACTAAAGGGCAGCAAAGGATTGAGGAGTTAAGCCATGGAAGCATTTCAAGTTCCTGGCACACAACAAATGCTCTGTAAGTGTTAGATTTATTCTTATAGTCTTGTAACAAAATACTCCCGGGAAGTTGTCACAAGCGTCTTCCAACACGAGAACACCACGTGATAAGGAACATGCAATACTTCTATAATGAAAGGGGGAAGGAGGGAAGGGCAAAGCACATATAACTGTAAACAAAATGTGTCCAATCTGAGGAAAATATATATTCTTCGGGGTGTATGTTTGAATGTAAGTGAGGGTATATTAAATTAATCTATCAGGAAGTTCAAAACTGAGCAGCGCACTGAGTATACATTTTGGCCGGGTGCCCAAACCTGAGTGTTAGATCAACATGCAGATAAAGCGGAGATCGGAGAGCATCACCATCATCAAATGTACTTCTCAAATTCAAACCTAATTCCGAAATTATCAAAAACCTGTAAATGTATTACCAGGAATTTTAGTGATAATTTTAAAGTGTGACGGGGCTGTGCAGATACAAGAATGTCACAGCAGGGCGGCCACGAGTCTGGCCATGTGGCTGCATAGCAGTGCAGCTCCTGTAGATCTAACTAGATGCTCACTGTCCGCTGTAGGAGGCAGAGGAGAGAGAGCAGGGTTGCCAGCTAGCTCTGCTAGAGCACTATAGACAGTGAGACAGCCATCAAACCATTTAGAATTTTGTCTTTCAGAGTAACTGACTGAAAGAAATATTTTGCCTATTTAATATTATGAAAGCGAGGGTACCTCAATCAATTCCATAAATTAGAGTTATGCTGTAATTTATTATTCTGCCTTACATAACCTGAATTTGTAGAAACAGTTTATTGGCTCGAAAAAGATAATTTTTCCTAAAGGGATCTAGTTAACTCACTTTCTCAACATTCATATAAACTGTTAATCTACTTCCTTAGTTAACTGTCTATTATTAATTTCTTTCTTTAATTAAATACATTTCCTCGTTCTGAACAGTAAATTAACAGCTTTCATAATTATCAATCACTGCAGCATTTTACTTTTGCAATAAGAAAAATAATAACAGCAGATATTTATATAGCATTAACTACATGCCAGGCCCCACTCTGTGACTGACACCCCCCCCACACACCCAACCAATCCTTATAACAACTCTGATATAGGTACTATTATTCTTCCCATTGTACAAATGAAGAAAACTGGCACAGGGAGAATAACTTGCCCAAACTAATAAGCAGCAGAGCTGAGATGTAAACCTACATGCTGGCTCGTGGTCTGTGCTCTTAACCACTGGACACCTTGCTTCTTGGCAGTTGAGGGATGAGTAAGAGTTAAATTGGTGAAGGGGAAAGGGAATTTGGAGGAGAGGTATGGGAGAAAAAAGGCAACAGCACATGCCAAAGCTCTTTGGCACGTATGGAACAGAGCCAGAGGGAAAGGTCCTTGAGAACATGACATTAGGTCCATGTAGTGAACCTAAAGAAGGCACACGAGTGGCTGCACTTGAGGGCTCTGCAGGATACAGACCACATAGGACAGTGAAGTTCAGGTCAAGGGACAGGAAGAGAACAGCAAGCCACCGGGGGTCTCACATGAGGGGTGGGGGCATGACAATCAGAATGCCAGTGTGAAAGCCACTATGGTACACAAATGGCTGGTCCAAGGTGAGAAAGCAGGGAGCTCCTTAGGAGTTGTGGTGACAGAAGGGATGAGATGATGGTGATAAGAGGAGAGGAGAAGGTATAATCACCAGGGCAGGGTGACAGACTGGATTTGGGGAATGTAGGGGGTCAAGAGGAAGGAAGTCTCAAGGATGACTCCTAGGTTTCTGGTTTGTGCAGCTGGATGGATGGTAATGGGCTATTCCACAAGATGGAAACACCTAATGAGGACACACTTCTCCTGGACACGTGGAGCAGATGTGAGATATCCATGGGGAGGTGTCCAGAATTGGCAGCTAGAACATACACTGCAGCCCAGGCGGAAGGTGGGAGCCAGAGGTATACACTCTGGAGTCAATACATGAATGACAACCCGATACATGAATGCAGGGTGTGGGAGATCCTATAAAAGACACTAAAGAGAAGAGGGCCTAAGGCAGAGCCCTGAAGAACTCAACATTTTAAGAGATCAGAAACATAAGAATGAGTGCAGAGAAGCTGAGAGGCAGTGAGAAAACCAGAAGAGTGCAGACATCACAGAAACCAGGGAAGGAGAGCTTAAGAAGAAATCAATAAAGCCAAATGCTCTGACAGGTCAAGAAAGATGCAGACGGAAATATCTATTAGGTGTGGAGACATGTGGTGACCGTTTCTGAAGGGCAGTGGGGACAGAGCCAGACCTGGAGTGAAGCAAGGCATAAGTGAGAGGCAGAAAGTAAAGGAAGAATATACATAACCCTGAAAAAAGGCAGGTAAAGGAGAATGTGGGGCAAGAGTAGAAAATTTAAAATAGGAGACACCGAGCACATTTAAACTGCTGATGACGACTGGAGTTGGGAGGAAGGTGAGCAGACCCACGAGGGAAGAGCTGATTGATGGTGTGAGGTTTCCGCACAGTCAGCAGGAGATAGGATTCAAAGCCTGAAGAAGTGGCAAGAGAGATGGCGCCTCTTTCTTACCACGAGGCAGGGAAGCAGGAGGTGTGCAGGTACAGGTAGGTGTGTACCTTTAAGAGCGAGAAGATGATAAACTTTCCAGCTGATGGCTCCCAATTTCTGTGTGACATAGGAGGCAAAGTTATGTCCAGAAAGTGAAAGAGGTGGTATGGGAAGGATGGGGGAAGGGGAGAGTGGGGACAGTGTCAGGGCTTCGAGGGGTCAAGAAGGATGGAATTGGTCTTTGTAGAGGGTGGGAGAAAGAGTGAGTAGAGAAAGGGAATGCTGGGCAGTGTTTTGGGCTCATTTCTGACAGGATGCACGTGACCAACAATTTACAGGGGCTCCTGTCGGCTCTGCTGTGGGCAGTGCTCAGCTGCTGGGGCAGGCAAAGAGAAGGCAGACAGCCAGTGGTCATCCAGGAGGCAGGTTTTGCTAGCAAGGCACAACAGAAGTCCAAGGGCAAGGGAGGTTAAGGACTGGGCAAGCATGCTAGAGGTGAACCAGGGGCCTAAGCTCCATGAAGAAAAGAGGGAGGATGGACTCAGAATAGAGGAACGAGAGACGAGGGTACTGACAAGAGGGAGAATCATTGTAGTACAGGCTGCCCATCAGAAAGAGGTTGTGGGCACTGCATGGGATACTTAAATTTAACTCAGTAATTATCATTATCATTATAATTATCATTAATAACCATTCATTAGATTCTTTGAATTATTAATTACTTTGATTATTCATTAATACATTAAGGTCAACCTGTGATATAACAAAAGGCTGAGCTTCCTGTTCTGTGAAGCTCTCTTAGAAATCGTTAAGACCAACAACAACCCGTGGGAAAAGTTAAGACCAACAACAACCAACTCACTTGGCTGGAGATTCCTCCTCCAGGGGGCCCGGGGACTCTTCCGCTGTAGTCTCTTCCATTGGTGCGGTCTGCTCCACATCACTGAAAAGCAGTGAGAATTGCTCTAGTCACACAATATGTCCACATCAATGCTTTTATATATTCAAGAGAGAAAAAAATACATTCCAATGTCCTTTTTCTTAAGTAAATCTCATTAAAAAAATTATATACTCATACAGGTAACCCACATCAAAATAAAAATGATAAAATGTTCTAAATTACTAATACACTGAAATTACTTAAAAAATGTTAAAAGTACTTTTAGAAATAGAACTTTCTATGAATAGCATCTAAAGTTAAAACAGATTATAAAAGACCAGAACAATTATTTAAGATTCTTACTGTCTTAGGAAATTCCAAATATTAACAGGGGCCATACAATTTCTCAACCTGTGCTTTTAAAACGTGTTCAAACATAGACTGCTAAATACACAAGATGTTACATATGAATCTCACGGTACCCACAAACCAAAAGCCTATAATAGACACAAAAAATAAAGAGAAAGAAATCCAAACATAACATTAAGAAAGTCATCAAATCACAAGGGAAGAGAGAGAAGGAACAGAAAAGAAATTAAAACACAACCAGAAAATGATTTTAAAAATGGTAATACATTCCTATCAATAATTACTTTAAATGTAAATGGACTAAATACTCCAATAAAAGACATAGGGTGACTTAAAAGATAAAGCAAGACCCACTCACATCTAAAGACACACAGGGACAAAGTGAAGAGATGGAAAACACATTTACCATGCAAACAGAAGCAAAAAAAAAAAAAAAAAAAACCTGGGGTGGCAATATTTATATCAGACAAAATAGGCTTTATTTATTTATTTACTTTAATGTTTTATTTTTATTTCTGAGAGAGAGAGAGGCAGCATGAGCAGGGGAGGGTCAGAGAGAGAGGGAGACACAAAATCCAAAGCAGGCTCCAGGCTCTGAGCTGTCAGCATAGGGCTCGATGTGGGGCTCAAACCCACGAACCGTGAGATCATGACCTGAGCTGAAGTCGGACGCTTAACCGACTGAGCCACTCAGGCGCCCCAGACAAAATAGACTTTAAAACAAAACCATAACAAGAGACAAAGAAGGGTGTTACATAATGATAAAAAGATTGATCCAAGGAGAGAATGTAACAATTGTAAATATCTCTGCATCTGACATAGGAGCGCCTGAACAAAAAGCGATGTTAAAAGACTTAAAGGGAGAAATCAACAGTGATAAAAGTAATAGTACAACACTTTAACACCCCACTTACATTAATGGATAGATCATCCAGACAGAAAATCAATCAGTAGCTTTGAAAGACACATTAGACCAGACAGACTTAACAGATATAAAGCAAACCATCCCCAAACAACAGAATACACATTCTTTTTAAATGCCATGGAACATTCTCGAGTATAAATCACATTAGGCCACAAAACAGATCTCAAAAAATTTAAAAAACTGAAATCATATCAAGCATCTTTTCTGATCACAACAATATAAACCTAGAAATTACAAGAATAAAACGGGAAAAAACAGACAGACATGTGGATGCTAAGTGTCATGCTACTAAAAAACAAATGGGTCAATAAAGAAATCAAAGAGAAAATAAAAAATACCTTGAGACAAATAAAATGAAAACACAAGGGCCCAAAATCTTTGGGACACAGCAAAAGCAGTTCTAGGAGGGAATTTATAGTGATCCAGGCCTATCTCAAAAAACAAGAAAAAATCTCAAACAATCTAACACTACACATAAAAGAACTAGAAAAAGAGGTACAAAGCGCAACAGGAGTAGAAGAAAAGAAATAAGATCAGAGCAGAAATAAATGAAATAGAGCCTAAAAACACAGTGAAAAGATCCATGAAACTACGAGCTAGTTCTCTGAAAAGACAAATAAAATTGATAAACTTTTAGCCAGATTCATCAAGGGGGGAGGGGGAGGGAAGAGGACTCAAATAAATAAAATCACAAATGAAAGAGAATTTAAAAATGACATCACAGAAATACAAACAATTGTAAGAGACTATTACAAAAAATTACACACCAAAAAATTGGACAACTAGAATAAATGGATAAATTCCTAGAAACATACAATCTTTTAAGACTGAATAAGGAAGAAAAAAAAATCTATAACTGGCCAATTACTAGTAACAAAATTGAGTTAGTAATCAAAAAACTCCAGAAGTAGATGGTTTCACAGGTAAATTCTACCACATATTTAAAGAAGAATTTATACATACTTTTCTCATATTCTAAAAAATGGAAGAGGAAGAAATACTTTCAAATTCACTCTATGAGGCCAGCATTACCCTCAAACCAAACTCAAAACAAAGACAGTACAGAAAGAACTACAGACCAATATCCCTGAGAAGCACACATGTAAAACTTCTTAATAAAATATTATTAGCAAATAGCATTCAACAACACATTACAAGGATCATTCACCATAATCACACTGGATTTATTCCAGGGATGAAAGGATGATTCAATACCTGCAAATCAATCAATGTGATACACTACATTAACAAAATGAAGGATGAAAATGATACGATCATCTCAATAGATGCTGAAAAAGCACGGACAAAATTCAACATCAATTCATGATAAAAACTCTCAACAAAGTGGGTATGGAGGGAACATACCTCAATATAATAAAGGTCATATATGAAAACTCACAGCTAACATCACACTCAATGGTAAAAAGCTGAAAGCATTTCCTCTAAGACCAGGAACAAAACAAGGATGTCCATTCTTATCACTTTTATTCAACATAGTACTGAAAGTCTTAGCCACACCAATCAGACATGAAAAAGAAGTAAAAGAGATTGAAATAGGTAAGAAGTGGGTGCCTGGGTGGTTCAGTCAGTTAAGTGTCCAACTTCAGCTCAGATCATGATCTCACAGTTTATGGGTTCAAGCCCCATGTTGGGCTCTGTGCTGAACACTTGCTCAGAGCCTGGAGCCTGCTTCAGATTCTGTGTCTCCTTCACTCTCTGCACCTCCCCTGCTCACACCCGGTCTCACTCCATCTCTCAAAAATAAATAAATGTAAAAAAAACTTTTTTAATAGGTAAGAAGTAAAACTGTCACTATTTGCAGATGACATGATACTACACACAGAAAACACTAAATAACCCACCATAAAACTATTAGAACTAATAAATGATTTCAGTAAAGTTGCAGGATACAAAATTAGTCTACAGAAATCTGTTGCATTTCTATACATTAAAATGAACCAGCAGAGACATTACAAAAAAAAAACAAACCCATTTACAACTGCATTAAAGAGAATAGCATGCCTATGAATAAAGTGAACGAAGGAGTTAAAAGACCTCTACTCTGAAAACTATAGGACAATGATACAAGAATTTGAAGACAATACAAATAAATGAGAAGATATTCTACATTCATGGATTGGAAGAATTAATACTGTTAAAAGGTCCACACTACCCAAAGTAATCTATAGATTCAATGCAATCCTAATCAAAATGCCAATGGTATTTTCCACAGAACTAGAAACAAGCAATCCTAAAATTTGTATGGAACCACAAAAGACACCAAATAGCCCAAGCACTCTTGAGAAAGAACAATAAAGCTGAATACATTACAATCCCAGATTTCAAACTATATCACAAAGCTATAATAACAAAACAGTAGTGGACTGGCATAAAAACAAAGAGCATAGATCAATGTAACAGAAAAGAGCCCAGAGCCAATCCCATGCTTATATGGTCACTTGGTCTACGACAAAGGAGGCAAGAATACACAGCAGTGAAAGACAGCTTCTTCAATAAATGGTGTTGGGAAACCTGGACAGCTACCTGCAAAAGAATGAAACTGGACCCCTTTCTTACATAATACACAAAAATAAACTCAAAATGGATTAAAGACCTAAATCTTAAAAACCGAAACCATAAAATCCCACCCCCGAAAATACCCAATCACAGGCAGTAACTCTTAAGACATCTGTTTAGCAATATTTTTCTGTATCTGTCTCCTCAGCCATGGGAAACAAAAGCATAAATAGGTTACTGGGACTATATTAAATTAAATAAAAAGCTGTGAAAGAAACCAGCAACAAAATGAAAAGGCAACCTCTCAAATGGGAGAAGAGTTTTGAAAATGATATATCCAAAAAGGGGTTGATACCCAAAATATATAAGGAACTCACAGATCTCAACACCAAAAAACCCTAACAGTCTGATTAAAAAATAGGCAGAGGATTTGACCAGACATTTTTCCAAAGAAGACATATGGTCAACAGACATATGAAAAGATGCTTAACACTACTCCTCATCAGGGAAATGCAAAAATCAAAACCATAATGATGTATAATCTTACACAAGTCAGAATAGCTAATAACAAAAAGACAAGAAGTAACAAGTGTTGGTGAGGGTGTGAAGAAAAGAGAATCCTTGTGCATTGCTGGTGGGTATGCAAATTGGTGCAGCCACTATGGAAAACTGTATGGGGGCTCCTCAAACAATTAAAACAGAATTACCATATGATCCAGTGATGACACTTTTGGGTATTTATTCCCCCTGCCCCAAATGAAAAGATGAATTTTAAAAGATACATTGTTTACTGAAGCATTATTTACAATAGCCAAGGCATGGAAGAAACCTAACTGCCCATAGACAGATGAATGGAAAAAGATGTATTATATACATACAATGGAATATTACTCAACCATAAAAAAGAATAAAATCTTGCCATTCACAACAACACAGATGGACCTAAAGGTATTATGCTAAGTGAAATAAGTCAGACAGAGAAAGACAAATATCCTATGATTTCACTCACATGTGGAATCTAAGTAACAAAACAAATGAAGAGAAAAAAAGACTCAAATACAGAGAACAAAGTGGCGGTTCCCAGAGGAGCATGGGGGTGAAGGATGGGCAAAATAAGTAAAGGGGATTAAGAGGTATAAACTTCCCAAAGTAATCTACACATTCAATGCAATCCCAATCAAAATTGTACTGGCATTCTTCTCAAAGTTAGAACAAACAAGCCTAAAATTTGTATGGAATCACAAAAGACCTCAAATAACCAGTTATGTTGAAAAAGAAAACCAAGGCGTCACAATCCTGGACTTTAGCCTCTATTACAAAGCTGTAATCATCAAGATAGTATGGTACCAGCACAAGAACAGACATATAGACCAACAAAACAGAATAGAGAACATTGACTTGGACCCACAAATATATGGCCAACTAATCTCTGACAAAGCAGCAAAGAGTACCCAGTGGAAAAAAGACAATCTCTTTAGCAAATGGTACCGGGAGAACTGGACAGCAATATGCAGAAGAATGAACTTGGGCCACTTACATCATACACAAAAATAAACTCAAAATGAATGAAAAGACCTAAATGTGAGACAGAAAACCATCAAAATCCTAGAGCAGAAAACAGGCAACAACCTTTCTGACCTCAGCTGCAGCAATTTCTTGCTCAACATGTCTCCAAAGGCAAGGAAAATAAAAGCAAAAATGAACTACTGGGACCTAATCAAGATAAAAAGCTTCTGCACAGCAAAGGAAACAATCAACAAAACTAAAAGGCAACTGGCAGAATGGGAGAAGATATTTGCAAATGACATATTGGAATAAAGGGTTAGTATCCAAAATCTATAAAGAACTTACCAAACTCAACACCTGAAAAACAAATAATATAGTGAAGAAATGGGCTATTTCTTCACTAGAAAGACATGAATAGACACTTTTCCAAAGAAGGCGGCCAACAGACACATAAAGATGTTCAACATCACTAAGCATCAGGAAATACAAATCAAAACCACACTGAGATAGCACCTCACACCAGTCAGAGTGGCTAAAATTAACAACTCAGGAAACAACAGATGTTGGTGAGGATGTGGAGAAACAGGAACTCTCTTACACTGTTGGTGGGAATGCAAACTGGTGCAGCCGCCCTGAAAAACAGTGTGGAGGTTCCTTAATAAATTAAAAAATCGAACTACCCTATAACACAGCAATAGTGCTACTGGAATTCATCCAACGGATACAGGAGTGCTGACTCCTAGGGGCACATGTACCCCAATCTTTATAGCAGTACTTTCAACAACAGCCAAATTATGGAAAGCGCCCAAATGTCTGTCAACTGATGAATGGATAAAGAAGATGTGATTTATATATACAATGGAATACTACTTGGCAATGAAAAAGAATGAAATCTTTTTCCTGCCATTTGCAACAACATGGATGGAACTGGAGGGTATTATACTAGGTGAAATAAGTCAGTCACAGAAAAGACAGATATCATATGTTTTCACTCATATGTGGAACTTGAGAACCTTAACAGGGGAAAGGAAGAGGAAAAATAGTCTCAAAGAAAATAGTTTGAGAGAGAGAGAGAGAGACGGAGTGAATGGGGGAGGGGCAGAGAGAGAGGGAAACACAGAATCCAAAACAGGCTCCACACGTGGAGCTGTCAGCACAGAGCCTGATGCGGGGCTTGAACCCATAAACTGTGAGATCATGACCTGAGCTGAAGCGGGACACTTAACCGACTGAGCTACCCAGGGGCCCAACATAAGCTATTTTTTAAAAAGCAAAGATAAATTGATCTGTAATAACAGAATTGACTTTTACATTTTTAAAAAATGCTTATTTACTTTTGAAAGACAGACAGAGTGCAAGCAGGGGAGGGGCAGAAAGAAAAAGACACAGAATCTGAAGCAGGCTCCAGGCTTTGAGCTGTTAGCACTGAGCCCGACGTGGGGCCCAAATCCACAGACCACAAGATCATGACCTGAGCCAAAGTTGGACACTTAACCAACTGAGTCACCCAGGCGTCCCTACATTTTTTAATTCTCAACGCAAAGCTATTGTAATGTGAGTTTTTCGATACATAAAAAATTTGATTAATTTTTTAAGTTAATTTCCTTTTATATTCTCTATACCCAATGTGGGGGTCGAACTCACAATCCTAAGATGTTCTATTGACTGACCTAGCCAGGCACCCCAAAAAATTATTCATCTTTACTGTTAAAAAAAGGTCCTAAATCAAATGCACCCTGTGTGTGGAGGACATGGCTGCCCACTCTGCTTGGCAGAGGCCCCATCCCAAAGGCTGCCTCTGCTCACCAGCCCGACCCCAGCTGAGTCATGGTAGTTTCTGGCATCCAGGAGCCTCAAAATCCAGCAGCAGCAACACAAATTATTCCAACTTTCTCTTTACTCTGGTGGCAATATAATAAACCAAGGGAATAAAAACCATAGATTTATTGATAGTTGATAGCTTTCAACAATTAAAAATCACAAAAGGGACTGACTGTGTATAAACACTACCATTTCTTAAACTTGAGCAGCTGATTAAAAAAATAAGAAATCACACATCTCCCTGTGTTGACCTACATTATTTAATGAATAAACATAAAACTAATGTGCTACGGCTCTTACAGAACCATGTGACCAAAACTACAGAGCAATGAGGTTTCAAAATTAGCAACAATTTATGTTAGCAGATTTTGTTATTTTGTTGAAAGTAAATCACCAATGTTAGATTTACAGAAGAAAGATACAGCCCCAGGGCAGATGTATATATTTTGACTTCAGTTATATGAATGCAGAAAACGCCTGTTTGAACAAGGACGTTCCACAAAGTGAGCTGAACACCTGAAGGCTTTGTTATCTAGTTCAAATTCAATGAGACTTCACACTTACCCAAATCTATGACAGTGAAGAGATTTTAATCAAATGTTAATAAAACCATCTTGCTCTTTGAAATAAAAGTTGGAAGGCACCATTACTGAAAACTGCTTTTGTGGGTGTGTTTCAGTTGGTAACAAAGAAATAGCCTGGGTGGCTTAGTCGGTTAAGCGTTCGACTTTCGCTTAGGTCATGATCTCACGGTTCGTGGGTTCGAGCCCCGCTTCGGGCTCTGTGCTGAGTGCCAGCTCGGAGCCTGGAGCCTATTTCAGAGTCTGTGTCTCCCTCTCTCTCTGACCCTCCCCTGTTCACGCTGTCTCTCTCTCTCTCTCCAAGAAATAAATAAAAATATTTAAAAAAAAAAAAAAGAAATAATATCTGATATTATATTACATTTTTTAATTACCACAGATGGGGAAAACTCTGCTTTCAGGTACTTACTGTCAAACTGCTAAAGAGAAGCATTAACAGTGGAAATGGGTCATCACACCATTTTGGTTGTTTTTTTTTTTTCTGATATATATTTTTAATATAGTTTATTGTCAAGTTGGTTTCCATATAACACCCAGTGCTAATCCCAACAAGTGCCCTTCCCCATGCCAACAACCCCCTTCCCCTCCCCCCATCAGTCCTCAGTTTGTTCTCAGTATTCAAGAGTCTCTCATGGTTTGCCTCCCTCCCTCTCCCCCAACTGTTTTTCCCCCTTCCCCTCTCCTATGGTCCATAGATTTAGTTAGCGCTGCCAATGCCTTCAAACAGCAATACTAACTAAAAGCAAAACTGTCCAGCTTTTAACACACCATACAGTGTTTGGCCTCACCAGCCATTAACAGCCTTGCTATGGTAGGCTCACCTCTGCTCTTTTCTTATTAATCAAAAGCAGCCCATAACTCCAGTGTACTATACTGTTTTCATGACCAAAATAAAAATCTGCACTTATTAGATAAGAAATTCAAGTCTTATTCTATGACAATCTTTTAAGTTACAAACTATTACCACTTCAGAGCTTTGACTTAATAACTCATAAACCAATCCAAAATTACATGACATGTGTCATTTTAGCACAAGGACATGCCAGGCCACCCATAGCACACCTGGCTCCTGGTTATTCTTCATGTTAAAGGGCCAATGCTAATCCCTCTGGGTACATAATCACTCAACGCCAAAATTACTTTAAGTTCCAATGCAAACTGAAATGGAGTGGTGGCAGTAGATAAGGTAGTAAATCAGATGGCTCAGAGGTATTACTTTTTAAAATATATATTATCAACGTAAAATAAAACAAAACTAAAGGATTCATAATTAACAGCCTATGAAACTCCACACTGAGAAACATTCAACAAGTTTCTTTTCCTTTCAAGGACAACACAGATGTGCAATGGTAGCACATGTAATATTATATTTAGTATTGTTTTGTGTTTGTCTTTAAGGACAACAATTTCAGAAAAATAAGTTTATGGGGGCACCAAGGTGGCTCAGTCAGTTAACTGTCCAGACTCTTGATTCTGGCTCAGGTCATGATATCATAGTTTTTGAGTTCAACCCCTGCATCGGGCTCTGTGTGAAGGTGTGGAGCCTGCTTGGATTCTCTCTCTCCCCCTCTCCTTCTGCCTCCCCCACTCATGCTTTCTCAAAAAACATACATAAAGTTTAAAAAAAGTAAAAAAAAAAAAAAAAAGGAAAGAATAAAGGAAAAGTAAGTTTATGTAAAAAGCTTATCTCTGGATTCCCTCAAGCCTTCAAAATTGTGGAAAGCCTTCCCTACAACGTGCGCTGGGAGGGATCCATTCCTTGCCGTGTACTGCCCTCAAGTCTTCCTGCCTATTCTTTGCAGACACCAGGAAGGCAACGAAACAACTGAAACAGCAGAACCAAGTACTTCTATGTAGCAAAACTGGCACAGATCTTAGATACAGATGAAGCCTCAGAGGAATGTCAGATTTGAACCTTCGGTGAAACTTGTCACTGAGCTTCAACCTGCAAATGATTTCATAAAATCAAGATGCAATGTATATACGAACTTGGGAAGGTCATAGAAAAGTATAGAAGGGCCTGAAATTTAAAATGCATTCTGAGGCCTATGCAAATGGAGAGTATCATGTGCTAGGGCATCAGCAAATATGCAAATTTGTTTGGCTAAACTAAAAGAACTTAAAAACTACCTTAAAAGTCCTTTTCAAATCTACCTGCAACATAGCAAACATGCTTTAAAAAGCTATCTCACTAAACAAAAGCCTAAAATCAATCTCTACCTAATGGCACACAAGTATAAAGACACTGCAAGCACAGCAGAGAAGACATAATTTTCACAGAAGGAAAATAAAGATCTGGATATTTCCACTTAACTGCAGGTTCATAAAACGCACACATTTGCACCGTACCTGGTGTCTTTACCTGATCCCCAGGTTCGAATTCCACATCCACCCATGTTGTCTTCAGTTCTGATTGCTCTAGAGAAAGAAAGAATGTTCCCTTAGGCTGAAAGCTGGTCTCCAGTCAATCTCCAAACCAAAAAAGTTGATCAGAAAAGCTGTCCCAGGATCAGCTCCCTTGGGAATAAGTGCATACTAATATAAAGTCAATTAATATTAACACATAACAAACTGACTCATATCATGTATTACCAAGACCATAAAGCAAAAACAGCAGTTACAGAGGAACCTAACATTTTCTCTCCCACCATACCTCTCAAAATCGCGTTTCCCTCTCTGGTCAAAACCGTCAAAAGCTCTGTTCCCAGGGCCGCCTCTGCCTCGGCTTCGCATGGCCCCCCTTGGGCCTCCACGGCCTCTCAGTGGTCTGTCTCGATCAAACCTGTCAATGAGTCTAGGAAGAGATGGTATAAATAATAAAAAGCGGTGAACTGGATTGAAGGGCTAAGGCTTTTTTGAAGAAAAAAATTCTAGAAGGCCATCATGGCTATAATATATTGGAAAGAACGGTGGCTTGAATAATAAAGTAATAATTAACTTTTACTGAACAATACTACCTGAGGCATTGTTCTGAGCACTTCATCAAATACAATAATTCTCATCAACAGGTATAGAGTATACAACTGTTGTCCACAATGAAACTGAGGCACAAAGGAGGTGGGTAACTTGCCCAAGGCCATACAGCTGCTAGGGGAGGGAGCCAGACCAGAGAGGCAGGTCCTGCTAACCTGTGGAGGGGCACCCCTTCCTCTGGGGGTTCATTCCAGCTCTAATATTCAACTTAAATTTGGAATGTTTTGTATAACAGAAATAGTAAACTTCAAATTAGGCCCCTTCCCAAACTTCCGTCTCCCAAACACACAACCTATCAGTGACATTTGGGGCTAAAAATATTAATCTGCAACAACCTCAATTCTCTTCCTCTTGCCCCCCACACACTTCAAGGACAGCTGAAGCTCTTTGTCGTTAAAGCCAATAGCAACTTTTGTCTTTATGTCATTTGACCCTGATTCATCATTTGACACTGCTGACCACTAATTTTCCTCAGACTTCTCTCTCACTGCCTGTCCTTAAACACTTATTTTTGTAACAGGTCATACTCAAACACGGTACAAAGTTCACAAGATACTCACTCCCCTTGCTCCTTAGGCCCCCAATTCCACTTCCCAGAGGTAGGCACCTCCAGAGTCACATCGAGGGACACATTCTGTATCTTGCCTCTCACATGTGCGCGCACTCCCGACTTCCCATCCCAGGCACAGACTGTCCTCGTCTCTATGCTATTGCTATGTGACCCTCATTCATGTGACCCTGCATTTCTCACTGCGGTCTCTGATTCCAGGCCACAAAGCCAGTTACTTCCTGGACATACCCTCTGTCCACACCCTGGCCCTGCAGATACATGAGCAACACTGACCCCTTGCTTCTGCTATGGTCCCTAACTCACAGCATCAAAGTGCCTAAGCCAAGTGCCAGATGTTTTCTATACTCCTTCCTTCTTCCTCTGCCACATCCATTGGTACAAAGGCCTGACCACCCACACACTCCTCCTCACACCCATTCTCAGCCATGCCTCTAGTCACCATCACTTTTTATGAGGGCTTGCCTCTCCTCCATTAGATTCGAAGCTATTGCAGGAAGAACCACATCTTTTTCACCATTACATTTGTCAAGGCTTTAAAAAATATTTAAAATCATAACAAATTACTTACTGAACTCTAGTGGCATTAATGGCTCAAACACCAAAACTAGAGGTATGTTCTAATCTACAGTCATGGCTGAAATTGTTACATTAAAAAGCTGTCTGATCGTGGGTAAAAATATATAAAACTCTCTATTCTTCTTACTCAAAAAGATTAAAAAAAAAATACAGAAGCGCCAATCATTAATTTTATGTCAGTCTCTTACAAGAAACATCATCCTAAATAAATTCTCCAGGTTAGGTATTCTACCTCCCACCTCCCTCCCTTCCCAACTAAAACAAATAGAGATTATTATAAAATCTTATTCCACATTATAATAAATATCTAAATCAGAGTTCTAAAACAGTAACAAAAAACATTAACAATAAATTCTTAACAAGGAAGTTGGACAGGGTAATAAGAGAAAAAAAGTCTACGTAAATATTGAGAGGAAATGAAACACCAAAACATACGTGGAAAATAATGCCAACAGTCAAAATTGGGTCTACATTTACAAGAAATCTAGATCAGATACCAACAAAACAACAAGGGCAATTGATTAAAACTGATCCTAAAATAGCCCTGTGTGTTCTGGTTTATTTTAATCCCTAAAGCCTTTTTTTTTTTTAGTGTGTTTAAAATTTTTATTTTAGAGAGAGAACATGAGCCAGGGAGAGGGGCAGAGAAAGAGAGAGAGAGAGAGAATGATTCTTAAGCAAGCTCCACACTCAGCACAGAGCCCAAAGTGGAGGCCAATTCCACAACACTCGGATCATGTTCTGAGCCATAATCAAGAGTCCAACACTCAATTGACTGAGCCACCCAGGTGCCCCTAAACCATATTTTTTCTTCACTCCATAGTTTCAGGACAGTTGGGTGGCTCAGTCGGTCCATTGAAGTGTCCGACTCTTGATTTCAGATCAGGTCATGATTTCACGGGCTCTGTGGGGACAGCTTGGAGCCTGCTTGGGATTCTCTCTCTCTCTGCCCCTCCTCACTTGTGCACACACTCTCTCTCTCACAAATACACTTTAAATATACATATTCTCAGTTGCTTCTTGCTTATAAAATATATCTTCTTTGTGTTCATGTTGGCAGCACATATACTAAAAATTAGAACAATAAAACATATGCTCTTTTTATTCAGGTTAGTGAGCATTGAGAAATCCTGTATCCACTTAGGAATCTTTGTGATGTACTCACAAGGAAAAGGACGGAAAATAAGATTTCAGCCAAGCACCATGCTTTACATCCCTATAATCCAGTCTCCCCAACAACAATCCTAATTAAGTAGACATGAGTACCTGTTTTACAGATAAAGGAAATGAAGTTCATGGAGGGAAGAATGGGGAATTAGTGTACTGGGTACAGAGTTTCAGGTGGGGAAAATAAAAATGTTCTGAAGGTGGATGGTGGGGATGGCTGCACAACAATGTGAATGTACTTCATGCCACCACACTATTGTGCATTTAAAAGTGGTTAAAATGATACATTTAAATAATTTTTTTAATGTTTATTTATTTTTGAGAAAAAAAGACAGAATGAGAGTGGGGCAGGAGCAGACAGAGAGAGAGAAAGAATCCAAAGCAGGCTCCAGGCTCTGAGCTGTCAGCACAGAGCCTGATGTGGGACTCGAACCCACGAACCATGAGACCATGACCTGAGCTGAAGTCACGCTTAACCAACTGAGCCATCCAGGCGCCCCTGAAATGATACATTTTATGTTTGTATATTTTACCCCAAATTTTCTCAAATGCTTCCATATGAGAAGAAAAAAAAAATTAAGCTGAGTGATTCTTTCAGAACTGCAACAGACTCTCTACGACCAGCATTAAATTTCAAGAAGAGCCAAAGGAAGAGTTAAAATGTATCCAGACAGAGGTAGGCTAATTCCCTAATAGCCCATGTTCAAAAAGTTCACTTAAGTTCATCATTTGGAGCCTAAAGAAAAATTCCTGCTGCATTAAGAACAGTGACCTGGTTGATCTCTGCACCTGAGCCACACGGACAGTTACTCCCAGCACCACTTATGAGACTGCTTCGATGTGAAAATATGTGTTCTGCCTTAGTGGAATAAAAACCACATGAGCTGGCTGTGAGCACAATACCCATCACTGAAACTCTGGGTCTTTGTTTCCTCATCCATAAATTGAGAGGACTGAATTAGACAGTCTGTTAAGATTATCAAGATTCAATAATTCTGCCCAATAAACATGTATAGGTATCATAGAAATGCACAGTGACACCATTTTTCACTATCAAATAAACAAAGATCAAAGTTTATTATATTAAACTCTGCAGAAAGAGCTAGGAGAAATGCTCTAGATTATTAGCGACAGAGTAAATGGACAGGTTACTAAGACAGTGATTAGTTACTATGTAACATAAGACCCCCCCCCCCTTACTGCAAAATTTGTTTTCACATTACATGCACCCATCCAAACTTGCACTGAAGCACAAACTGGGTCCCAGGTTTTAATATATGACACCCAGCTGAAAATCACTGCTTTATGTCCCTAACTGGGACTAGAACTAGAACCATTTCTAGAAGTCCCATCTAGGGAAGGCCCAACACTAAGGAAATTATTACACTGTACCACATCCACAACAGATCATAACAGAACCATTAAAAATGTTTACCAAACTATGACAGGGTACCTGGTGGCTCAGTCAATTAAGCGTCCAACTCTTGATTTTGGCTCAGGATATGATCCCATGGTTGTGTGATCAAGCCCCACGTAGGGTTCTGCACTGAGTGTGGAGTCTGCTTAGGATTCTCTCCCTCCTGCTGCCTCTGCCTCTCCCTGTGTGCCTATGTTCTCTCTTTTTCTTTCTCTCTCTTTCAAAAAAATTTAAAAGAAAATGTTCACTAAACATTGTTAATGACATGGAAAAGACTTCAGCCATATCAAATGGAGAAGAAAGAATATAAAGGACTCAGTATACATGCATTATCATCCTAATATTTAAGTATTATCTATGTATAAAAAAGAAAAGAAACAATTAGTCCGAGTGTTAAGAGTAATCACCTTAGATGGTAAGATAGTGGTTTTAGTTTTCTTTATAATTGTATGCATTTTCTAAATTATCCAAATTATCTTATGGATCTTTATTAATAGAAGAGTACTTTTTAAGAAACTAAGGAAAATATCTTTTCTGATAGCACATGACTTATCAAAAATAATTTCAAATTTCCTTGAAAGCAAAACTTCCCACCATATACCTAACATGACACACTGAGGACAGAAGACCTCACTTGTGTTATATTCTTGCCAAAGTGCATGACATTGTTCCAGACAAACTCGGTTCTGGGCTGTTCTACAAAATAACTGGCCCATTCTCTTCCAAAATGTCAAAGTCAAAGATAAAGGAAGACTAAGGAGCTGTTTCAAATGAAAGACAACTAAATGCAGTGCACATTGCTGGAATGGATCCTGAACCAGGCATTTTATTGTCTTTTGCTAAAAGGACATTATTAGGACAACTGGTGAAATTTGAGTACTCTGTAGATTACACGATTTAGAGATTTACAATAATGTATCAAGGTTCATGAGTTTGATAATTGTACCATATTTTCAGGAAATACATTTAAAGTATTTAGGGATAAAGAGATATTTCTATACTTTACTCTTAAATGTCAAAGAAAAAAGGTGTGTTTGTGTGTAAGGGGAGAGAAGGGGAGAGAAGGGGAGAGAAGAGAGAGGGAGGGGGTATGATAAAGCAAATGTTAACAGCTGGGGAATCTGGATGAGTGTATACGGGAATTTTGTGTAGAATTCTTGCAACTTTCTATAAATATGAAGTTATTTTTAAAGAAAAAAGAAAAATCCCTCCATAATCCCATATCCCACTCTACCCCGACCCTCCTGTATGATTTCACTTAATAGATGTCATTTGGTGTTAACATATACTCATCTTATCCTTTTAAAAGACTCATAGTTTTGCTACTAAAAAAGCTAGAAACATGAGTTTGTGCTTTTGAGCTATAATTTCCTTATTTCCACAGAAAAAATCCCTGAAGTGAGAAAAAAAAAAAAATGCTTCCCCAAATAAGCAGCTCTGATCCAGAAGTCTTTCTGTAAGCAAGCAGACTATGGCCATTACACAGCAAAATTGAAGTACTCACCAGAAATAGCAGAATTAAGCCTTTCTCTAATCCTCACCCTCCAATATGGTGGCAGACACACCAGCTTGATGTTCTCAATATGTAATTTCTAGGGAATGCATCTATGGAAGTCACCACCTGCTCAGCCTTCTCAGACTGAGCTACTGGACTTTTGGGGGTCTTTTCGGGGAAGGGGTGGTGTTTTAATAGGCATACTTTTACACATCCTTTGGTTAAAACTTGTAGCCAGGATCCTAAATGGAATCAGTAGTCAGGAAGTTGGAATACTTCGGGGAATTAACAGCTCCCTTGACATTAAACTGTTGACGACTAATAGTGTCAACATAACTATTCCAGTCTCTCCTTTAGCCTTTTTTTTTTTTTAACCATTTTCCTTTAAATGTGATTCACTAGTTGTTTCAGTTTAATCTAAACTCAGTGCTATGAAGGTTGAGTAATTAAACAAAAACTTCCAGCACTAAGCACCGGTCGTGTAGGGGCCAAGCAGAAGACACAAAGAACCGCTACATGTGCACAGGCAGGTGTGGGCGGCCCACCTGCTGCCTCAGCACTCAGGTGTGGGGTCAGGCTGCATCAGCCCGAGACCACCTTCCAGGTCAGAGCACTTTCTAGAGGAAGGTATGGAAGCTAGAAACTGGTTTTATACACTATATCAACTTTTCTTAAAATGTCATGATAGCCAAGTGACTTAACCACTGGGCTAGGAACTTGTTTAAATTTGTTAGTAGTCTAAGTTAAACCAAAACCATAATTATATCCGTAGCTTCAATTGCAAAAGAAAATTTCACCTGTTTAACAGACTTCTGTGTAGTTTTTTTTTACAGGTTACCAATAAATCGTAGTTACCAATAAATAATTTGTTTTTCACCTTACAATCATTTCCTGAACCAAGACTTAAGGTCACTTATGAGATAAATGGAAGATCTTTCATGTGTCACCTAAAGTGACTGCCAAGGTTGCAAAAGCTAGCAGTTCTAGTAAAACCCTCCCGGTTCTCCCCACCTTCCTGACCAAGGTCTGCCATACGTACTTTTCATCCGTGAACTTCTCAGGTGTAAAGTCCGCTTGTCTCTCAGTCTCATAGGGTCGATATTCCCTGTAGGATCTCCGCTCTGCTCTGTCAAGTGTCACCTCTGTCCCCCGGCTGTCATTCCATCCCTGCTGCTCCCCTCTTCTGGGAGCTCGCTTCTGGCCTGCCAAATCAGAAGGGACAGCTGGGACCCCAGGTCCATGAGAGCACATTTACAGGGAGTTTTAAATTCCACTTTTCTAGAAGTCAACGTCACAGGAAAATCCAGGAAGTTTGGAAACATTCAGAGAAGAAAAAAGTTGTGGATATCATCACGGCCCTTGAACGACACAGGTTTGAAGTGTACAGGCTCACTTACAGAATGTTTTAGATACAGTACAGTAGTGTTAATGTATTTTCTCTTCCTTATGATTTTAATAGCATTTTCTCTTCTCTAGCTTATCTGCTCTAAGAATATACACTACATATACAAAATAAATGTTAATCAAATATTACTGGTAAGGCTTCTAGTCAACAGTAGTATTAGTAGTTAAGTTTTTGGGAAGTCCAAAGTTATATGCAGATTTCCAAGTGCATGGGTTGAAACCTGGTTTCAACCTAACCCCCCAGTTCCTCAAGGGTCAACTGTACTTCCTCATAAAACTTTTAAGACTCTTATGTTTTCTCTCCCTTCTGTCCTAGAAAATATAAAATAAACTATACCAACTAACCTATAATTACTGATATTTCATAATGACTATGACAGCTATGGTTATACACATTTGCTAAATTAACTAAGGTTATCAACAGCAGCTTTATTAAAATATGGTAGCTACACTCCATACAGAATATTAAAGGATAAATACCCTATATTTCAGATTGTACTTTCAGATAAACTATGGCTTATCATTGGCTACTAAGGTTTTTTTTTTCTAAATACAGTTCTGTACTGCTATTATCTTTTTTCTTTGAAAACAGATTTTTCTGCTCTCCTGATCTTTGATGGGATTTACTAATACCTTTCAATATGAGGCCAAACTGCTATCTACTAACTCATATGAGGGACAGTCAGCACTGGAAGGGGGCATCTCTCGTTCACAGAAGGGCCAGCACTCAGCCAGGGTCACTCCAGGCCTCCCTCTCACTTTACTCCTCTCTAGTTTTGATGCTTTAAAAATTTTAAGCAGAGTCTATACCTGAAGGCAGCTAACACTTGGTAAGTATGTTGTGAGGAACTTTATTTATCACTTCTTAAATTATCTTCTAAAAATGCGTTTTCTTTTTCTTTTTTTAAAAAAAGACATTTAAAAGGTGTCCATCTCAAACATGATGTACCATTATTACTACAGTAGCTTCGATTTTCCTTGGTATCATTTATACCTTTGCATTGGTTGTATGGCTATCAAAATATTTTTTTAATGTTTATTTCTGAGAGACAGAAAGAGAGAGAACACGAGCAGGGAAGGGGCAGGGGATACAGAGGATCTAAAGCAGGCTTTGCGCTGACAGCAGAGAGCCTAATTTGATGCAGGGCTCGAAATTACAAACCACAAGATCATGATCTGAGCCAAAGTTGGATGCTTAACCAACTGAGCCATCAAAATACTTTTTTTTTTTTTTACAAATAGTTTATTGTCAAATTAGTTTCCACGTAACACTCAGTGCTCATCCCCACAAGTGTCCTCCTCCATGCCCATCCCCCTCCCCCCCACATGCATCAGTCCTCAGTTTTTGTCAGCATTCAAGAGTCTCTCATGGTTTGCCTCTCTCCCTTTCCCCCACCATTTCCCCCCTTCTTCTCCCCCTTGTTCCTCCGTCAAGTTCCTCCTAATCCTCCTATACGTGCAAACATATGATATTTGTCCTTCTCTGCCTGACTTATTTCGCTCAGCATAACACCCTCAAGGTCCATCCATGTTGCTACACATGGCCAGATTTCATTATTTCTCATTGCCATGTAGTATTCCATGGTATAGATAAACCACATCTTCTTGATCCATTCATCTGTTGATGGACACTTAGTGAGCCATCAAAATATTAAATGTATGTGAATTAATGAGTAATTCTTAAAGTCCTGGATTCCTCTCTTAGACAGATATATATGACTCTTAAGGAATATATGTTTACATTTATTTTTCTGTCTTCCTACTGAATAGCTTCTACCTGAGCTTTTTACTGGGCACATGTACACGGTAACATAGTTCCAGTATCTTACTTATCCCATTTTAAAGCAAAAGTCAAGTCTGTGACACCACTAACATAAGATTGTGCAATTTATTACCTGTGGTAACATAAAGTACTTTTTTAATGTGAAAAGTTCCACAATAAATCTAAGTTCAACCTTAAATTAATGTCCCATAACCTAGAAATGCTTAAATCCAATTTGCATCCTGTACTGATGTCACAATCTGAGCTGTAACGTGTTTGAGAAATGGGAAAGATGTCATCTTTCTCATAACAGATCATTATGTTTCTCTTGCAGAAGCAAAACAGAGAGAGACACTTGTCCTGTGAGTATGCAATGCCAAATGAGGGCAGGTATATTACTAATAGGGATCAAATTTGAAATGTTAGGTAGAAAATGTTATTTCAGAAATTTATTATCTAACAAGTTGAAAACTCTAATAGAGTATGACATAACAGCAATCAGCTGATATGTCAATAATAACAATACTTTTATTTCAACACAAAAATGTATTTTAATAACAGCTTTAAATTTCCTATTTATAACCTATTTTTTAAAAAACCTGGGGCACTGGAGCGGACAGTCAGTTAAGTGTCCAACTTCAGCTCAGGTCATGATCTCATGGTGTGTGGGTTCAAGCCCCGCATACGGCTCTATGCTTCTTCCAAAGTTTTGGTGTAGAAACTTAAAAAATAAAATTTAGGGGAGTGTGGGTGGTTCAGTCAGTTGGGCATCCGGCATCGGCTCAGGTCATGATCTTGCAGTTCGTGGGTTCGAGCCCTGCGCCGGGCTCTGTGCTGACAGCTAGCTCAGAGCCTGGAGCCTGCTTCGGATTCTGGGTCTCCCTCTCTCTCTGACCCTCCCCTGCTCATGCTGTCTTTCAGAAATAAGTAAAACTTTTAAAAAATAAATTAATTTATTAAAAAAATTAAATAGGGGTTGCCTGGGTGGCTCAATTGATTAAGTGTCCATCTCTTGATTTTGGCTCAGGTCATGAACTCATGGTTCAGGAGATCAAGCCCTGGTTGGAGCTCTGTGCTGACAGCAGGGAACCTGCTCAGGTTTCTCTCTTTCTCTCTCTCTGCCCTTCTCCTGCTCATGTGCGTGCACACACACATGCTCTCTCTCTCTCTCTCGCAAAAGAAATAAACATTAAAAGAACATTAAATGGGGCACCTGGGTGGCTCAGTCGGTTAAGCGTTTGCCTTCACTCGTGTCATGATCTAGCGGTTTGTGAGTTCAATCCCCGCATCGGGCTCTGTGCTGACAGCTCAGAGCCTGGAGACTGCTTCAGGTTCTGTGTCTCCCTCTCTTTGCCCCTCTCCCACTCATGCTCTGTCTCAAAAATAAATAAACTCTAAAAAAATTTTTAAGAACCAAAAACATTAAATATAACTAGATATTTATTGGAATAATTATGAATATACTGCAAACATTTGTCTCTCCCAAACCCAAAGATAAAAGGGTCCAGTTTCCCCCCACAATTTAGTGCTAAGCAATCAAGATTGCAACTGAACCTAGTTTGTCTTTCTCTGCTGGGTCAGCAGCTCCAAGTGGATAATGCAAGCACTGAATTTCTCTAGCCCTTTCCAATAAAAGGCTGGCACATCCTGTCTGATCACTGATCCAAACACAAGCCCATATGAAGGGACAGAATACCATAAAATTTACAGTAAGATTTCCTACAAAACAAAGTTGAGCTTTGACTCAAAGACAATAATTCTGAAAGGCTAGGAAAAAGAAAAGCTGCAATAGCCTCTGTAGATTTCAGGAATGAGTTTATAAAAAAGGCTCACCCAAGGGTCTACACATATTGTTAAATATTGAAGGGCATTAAAAACCTGTTTCCATGGGAAAATCTTATTATTTCCAGATCCACATGCAAAAATGTTTCCATTATATGTCAAACATGTTTTGACTTTGATTCTTCTCTACACTGAGCGTTCGTTTATAATATTCTAACTAAATTAAAATTTTTGAATGTTAGAAAGGTGCATATCAATTAGGGCTACAAAACCTTGAAAGAGTAGCTCTCTATAAATTTAGTACAGTAACTACATAAATGTAAATTAATGAGCTGTTTGTTCCGGAAATAACATTTACCTGAAAAAGAACCAGGATGACAAAACTTCCATCCTAACTACAATATTAACTAAAAATCTTCAATACAGATCTCAAAAGCCAGATCATCTGGATCATGAACAACTGACAAAAAAAGTTATAAATCCACTAGATTATGATGCTAGGTGAAGGAAGCAGGCTGCAACTCAGTTTATATATAATTTAAATTTAGAAAAAAAGAAATAGCTCTGTATGTACATAAATCCAAGGTGTTAACTCGTAATAAAAATAGAAGATTTTTGCTTTACTTCATACATTTCAGAATTGTTCAAAATTTATAAGAATGTTATATTTTTGTTATAAGACAAAAACGCATGATTTTTAATACTAAAAAGACTAAAAAGTAATATATTAACAGATAGCATTACTGCAGTTTCACACTCCTTTAAAGGATAAAACATTTTCCATCTGTTAAAAAGCAAAGGGAGAGGAAAAGCTTAGCCTTCTTCAATTCTTTCATTACTATATCAAAATAGATTTATAAGAAAAATCAGAACACAAAATGTACAATATATCTCAAGTCTCATTCACTGTTTAAATAGGCTCACAAATGCACTGGCCTACTAGCATGGGGTCTTGAGATACCCAAAAGCATTTAAATAATTTTCTCTATCTTTATTATAGTGACTTGATTTTCTGATTGTCAGGTGATATAGCTAGCTGGACTGAAGTTTTCACAGACAAAAGTAAAGTAAACATTACCTAGCTGCACAAGTCAAAGACCCAACACTTAAATCAGGAGTTGTAATCTCGGGGCTGGGATGCACAACTGTAATCAAGCAAGGAATAAGCCAGCAAAGCCCAGTTGAATACATTGTCAAACACTGGCTCAAGTGGTTGAAAGACGTATCTTAACACTCTTTTAAAGCAAACCTTAGGATCTCTGCTTTATTTTAGGAAAACAGAGGAAACACAGGTGGAGTCTTACAGGTTATGAACTGATGCAGTTCGGGTGATGAACGGCTCTTAGGTACCCTGATGCGGACAGTGGTACCTGGCTAAACAGGGTGTGGGGAACTTTGAATATTCTTGTTTAAAAGGATTAAAGGTTAAAAACGCTTTTCTTAAAGTAGCCTGAATTAATGCCAAGTTACACATTCCAACGACACGACATGCTGTATTGAAAAATGACGCCGACTGTCTGCTGGAAGCTACTGTAAGGGGAATGTACCGGGATGGGGTGAAAGCACGGAGCCTGGCAGGAGCCAGGGATCCCGCGTCCGCCCCCCCGCCCCGCATTCGGCTCGCGGCCCTGACGTCACAGCCCTCCCCCGCGGTCACCCAGGCCTGCGCTCCATCACAGAAGCCCGAGCCCCGAGCCCCCGCGATTCTCCACACACCCTGGGCTCTCGCCACCACCTCCAGCTGCCGGGTGCGCCCTCCTTCCTCACTCTCCCTCGTTCCCACCACGCTTCTCTTCTGACCTCCCGATCTGAATCTTGCACAGGTTGGGCTGGAGGATGGAGACTGTCTCTGCTAGCTCTAGATTTGAGCGCCCCATGGTAGCGACCCCAGTTATCCGACACACAACATCTCAGCAGTATCCCTCAACTTTGCCCAACTTGTAATGGCTCAGTTCTGGGATTCTGAGACCCCTACTCCAAGCCAGCACGCCGCTCCCCACCCCCCAACAAGGGGCTGGAAAAGGCCAGAAGGGGCGTGACACCCCTTCCCGTTCTCTTTTCCTACCTTCTGCCGCCACAAGGACCCCTCAACTTAACCCAAGCCTTCCCAGGAGCCCCTTCCCTTTCTGGATCAGGATCCTCTGATCCCAGTCGCACAGTGGGGGTCGAGGGGCGGCCAAGGAGGGGTGACCTCCATGACCCCATTCTCCTTCCCTTCCCGCCCACTGCGCCTACCCGGGGGTGCCCAGGTGCTGGGCAGGGCGCACGTACCGGGTGGTAGCGGGCCGCCCCCGGGGCTGTCCGGCTGCTGCGCGCCAGGGGCCGGGAGGCTCTTGCGTTCCTTCTGGGACTCCCTCCGAGCGCCGCCCGCGCCAGGTCTGTGGCCCGAGGCCCCGGCCGGACTCCTGCCGCCGCGGTTGCCTGCCCCGGCCGCCGCCGCCGCCTCATCGCGCCTCTTGCGCTGCAGCTGCTGCTGGCGTCGGTGCTCGGCCTCGCGCAGGATGTCGAACGGGTCCGACTCGTCGTCCAGCAGCTGGTGGAAGCGGTTGGCCACGACGCAGCCGAAACTCTCCTGCATCGCGGCGCCTGCGGCGGCCGCGGCCACGGGGCTCCCCAGTGCGCCCTTCATGCCGCCGCGGCCACTGCGGGCCCGCCGCTGGCAGCCCACGCGAGGGAGTCTCAGCAAAACCGGCGGCGAGGACCCATCCCGTCCGCCGCTACCGCCCTCCCTGCCTTACCGGGTCCTGTCCCTCCCGGCGCCTGCCCCCGCGCCGCCGCCGCCGCTGCCCACCCAGCCGCCGCCCGACAGCCAATCAGCGCACGTGGACACGCCCTCTTTCCTAGCCGCCGGGTCTGGAAGCCCAATCAGCGGCCGGCGGCTGTCACGTCACGCGACCTCTATGCCCCTCCCCCCGACTCAGCAGAGAGGGGCGGGCCACAGGGGGCGGGGCTTCTGGGAGGGTCACAGGGGGCGGATCTTCTGGGAGGAGCAACGAGTTCTTGTAGTCGTGGAGGCTATGCTGTTCGGGTGGGTTACAGCCATTATTTGTATTCTCTCCGGCACTAGCTCCACATTCGTAACGGGCCACTCTTCTTTGAAGTTGATATATTCATCTAGCCATTCAACTATATATTGAACACTTACTATGTGCCAGCCGTTATGTTGTAAGAAACACTAGCTCTGTGTTTTTGCGGATCTTAGTCTAGAGGCAGAAGAGTGCGGTAAAGGAAAGGAACAGACTTTTCTACGCGTCAGTAGCAGAGACCTGACCTAATTAGGAGGCCTGGAAAGGCTTTCCCTGGGAAGTGACAGTTAAACCGAAATACCAAGGATGACAAGGGCAAAAGCAACCACAAATAAGGATGTCTTGAGGTGGGATGGAGCACAACCCATTGAAACTCAAAGGAAACCATTATAACTGGATTACAAAGAGCTAGGGTACCGTCTTACTTTGTTGTTGTTGTTTTTCTAGAAGCAATGGAAAGCAAATTTTAATCCTAAGGATGTATTTGAAAAGGCTGTTCTAGCTGCACTGTGAAGGACTAGGTTGGAGGCAGGTCAGATTGGATGTAAGGAGACCAAGCAAAAGATTGTTGCAGAACTCAAGAGAAGGGTTGATGACAGTGACTTGAATTTAAATGGTTGCAATGGAGGTGAAGAGATTCATAGATTCAAGAGCTGTTTGGGAGGTTGTATCAACAGGACTTGGTAATGCATTAGATAGATATGGGTGTTGAGGGAAAAGGAGAGATTATGATGACTCCTATTTCTGGCTTGTGCAGCTGGAATGGTGGTGCATTCTAAAGAAATAGAACACTGGAAGAGACCATTTTGATGGGAGTCATGAGTTCGGTTTTGGACATATTGAGGTTTTGTTTTATTTGTTTTCAACTGAGAACTGGAGTTCAGAGAACTCTGAACTGGGCAGTCCTCCAGGAAGTTTTGGCTGGCACCTGGCTGCCTATCCCACACCTTCTTTTTCCTCTTACAGTTTCCCAGAACCTGTATTTTGTTAGGACATCAGGTGGAGCTGGGCCCCAGACCAGTCTCAAACTTGATTAATCCTAAATCATGCACTCTAATTCCACTCCCTTGCTAGTGATTGGTGTAGGAATAGGCTCTTGGTGCAAATCTTCCCTGAGGGGAAGTATTCTGGAGGATTCTTAAGAACATTTTTCTTATATCTAAAAAGGGATTGAGAAGGAGTCTGCTATTTCCCATGTCTGTTCTTTGCTCCTTGTTATGTGAGGAAGACATAATGCCTAGAGTTACTGTCCCTTGTTGCAACTATGAGAATGGCAGAGCTGAAAGGTAGAGAAAACCTAATTCCTTGGTGCTATTGAACTGATGACTTAACCTACTGGGGAAACTCCCTGCCTCAGATTTATTATATAAAATGACAAATAATATTATTGTTTAATCTGCTCTCAAGTTGTATTTGTCTCTTGATTCAAAAGCATCACCTTAGAGCTTCTTGCTCAGGTGAGTCATCACCAGCTTTTATTTTCCTTTAATAGCAAAGGAACCCTTAACCCTGACTGCTGCCAGGTTTGTGTTTTACTCATTCAAGTTTCTGTCATTCCCGAGGAGGATAGGGATGATGCCTGTCATTCATTGCATTCTTATTCATTGCAGTTTATATTCCCAGTGCTTCGTACTCTAAGTAGTTGTATTCTAGGTTCTCAGTAAGTATTTGCTGAATGACTGAAGATTTTAAAATATTTAGTCATCTCCTTTTTGGAGTCAGCAGAGATTTATGATCAAAAGCCTATTCTTTTTACCCAAAATAATTGAGAGGAGGTGTTCAAACAAAAACTTGTACATGAATGTTCATGGCAGTACTACTCACAATATCCAAAGGTGGAAACTACCCAAATGTACATCAATGGATGAATGGACAAACAAAATGTGGTACAATGGATTAATATTTGTCTACAGAATGAAGTACTAATATATGCTATAATATGAATTAATATTGAATGAAAGAAGCCAGACACAGAAGGCCACATATTGTATGTCCATTTATATAAAATGTCCAGAATAGGCAAATACATAGAGACAGAAATCAGATTAGTGGTTGCCAGGGGGAGACGGGAGGGGGGATGGAGAGTGACCATTTAAGGTGCATGAGGTTGCCTTTTGGAGTGATAACAATTTTCTGGAATTTATAATGTTGATTGTACAAAATGTGAATGTATTAAATACACTGAATTGCACACTTTAAAATGGCTACAATAGCAGACTTGGCAACTTTTTTGAGTTTTGGGCTGTGGAGGTTGGAGCAGCCAGAGACAGGGGTCCTGCACTGAGATGCCTCAAATCCTTGTTAAAAATGTTTGGGTCCTCATGAGGCCCTACTTTACCTAAGCTTACCAGGAGATTTAGGTAGAAGGGGGTTGATTGGCTTCATTGCTTATAAAATCATGAGTGTTGATGAAACAAGTAAAGCTTGGAAAGCTTTGAGTCTGGCACCTGCTTATGGTCATCATTAGCTAGCTTTACTTGGAGTACACATCAAGTGGAATATCAGTCTGGCTATCTTCAGCAAGCTGTTCGATGGGAACATGGAGCATCATTGTACACATGCAGATGTGTTGTTTCCTTTGTGGCATGAATAAATGGACCTGTGATGTACAAAAAAACAAAACAAAAAAAAAAACAGACTACAATAGTAAATTTTATGTGACTCTACCACAATATTTAAAGCATATATTTTGGAGTTAGACCATGATTTGAATCCTGGCTCTGCCACTAATTAACTTTGTGACTTTGGATCTGTTCTTTATTTCTGTGCCTCAGTTTTCTTATCTGTAAAATGGAAAATATAATGATACCTACTTCTGAGGGTTTTTGTGAAAACTGGGTCAGATAATGCATATGAAGTGTTGAGCACCATGCCTGGCACAAAGTAAGTCCTCAATGAAAGTCATTATCAACATTATTATTACCATCATTTTGAATCAGACTTAGGACTCCGTAGAGTCATAATGAGCCTTCATTATTATGAGATGAATGAAATTTCCAAAGATTCTTCAAGCACCAGAATTACCACATGTACCAGAGACCATACTTTGAGAAGCACTGCTTCAAACCAGATGTCTCTGGCATCTTTAAGCTGTCCATTACCAAGCAACAAAACCAAGGGACCATTACCACTTGAGAGAAGACCTGTCATTTTCTAGTTTTTTTTTTTATATTTATTTATTTTTGAGAGAGAGAGAAACAGAGCACAAGCAGGGAAGGGGCAGAGAGAGAGAGAGTATGAACAAGGGAAGGGCAGAGAGGGATGGAGATACAGAATCAGAAGCAGGCTGCAGGCTCTGAGCTGTCAGCACAGAGCCCCACATGGGGCTCAGACCCACGAACAGTGAGATCATAACCTCAGGTGAAGTTGGATGCTCAACCAACTGAGCCACCCAGGCACCCTGTGCTTGTCATCTTCTTACTGGACATCTAGAGACAGCTCACTCCCCCAGTTCCCTCCTTTTCCTTTCCAACACAGCCAATCACAACAATTTCTTATGGCATGCTCTGTGAGCACCGCATTCTAATTTCCAAATCATAACTGCCTAAAGCAGTTGTAAGTCAACTAATCCTGATTGCTTTAGGAAAAAGACACCTGTAGAACCACTGAAATAGAGATGAATAGCCTCTAGCTAGTAGTAGCTGGCCATGAGTTTTCTTTGGGTCTATTAATTACTGTAGAATTTACTGATGGTAACTTATTAAATAGCCTCACATTTTTTTCCTAACATTTTTTCTGCTGGAAGATTGCATCTTTAAGTGCATTCCTAAAATAACAACTCTTATCACATTAGCATGAGTTATTTGCAATGTTGTGTTTAATGTGGCCAATTTAATAGACTTTATCTAAGTTTACTTATTTATTTTGAGAGATACAGAGACAGTGCGAGTGGGGAGGGGTAGAGAAAGGGAGACAGAGAATCCCAAGCAGACTCTGTGTTGCCAGTGCAGAGCCTGATGTGGGGCTTGAACACACAAAACTGTGAGATCATGACTTGAGCTGAAACCAAGAGCCGGACACTTAACCAACTGAGCCACTCAGGTACCCCTAGACTGATATTTCTAATAATCCAAGATATAAAAACTATAGTAATTATAATATCAAACAGAAAACATACACACATACACACACACAAACACACACACATAACTTAGAAAATAAAGCATACCAAAAAGCAGTGGGGTGTGGGATGCTGAATAATACTACCAGCCCTTCCATTACAGTTATTTATTGGCACCAGTGGAAATGCATGAAATTTAACTACATAAAATGTTAATTACCTTGAGTTACTTAATATACAAATTTCATTAGGAATGGTAAAATAAAATACACTAGAATCTTCCATATTGACTTGCAAATCTCAGGAAGATCAATCCAGAATTTAAAAATATGTTGTTGTATTACTTTTTTTAAAATTCTTAAATTATGTTTATTTATTTTTGAGAGACAGAGCATGAACAGGGGAGGGGCAGAGAGAGAGAGAGAGAGAGAGAGAGAGAGAATCCGAAGCAGGCTCCAGGCTCTGAGCTGTCAACACAGAGCCTGATGCGGGGCTCGAGCTCACAAACCGTGAGATCATGACCTGAGCTGAAGATGGACGCTTAACCAACTGAGCCACCCAGGCACCCCTTTAGCTGTATTACTTTTAGTTACATGCAGGGAACAATGCTGAAAAGAAAGCCAAGGCACGGGGACCAGTCAGGCTGCAAAGGGTTTGAGTTTTTATGAATCACCAAAGAGTTGCAGTCCATATATTCTCTTTTGCCAATGGATTACTGCTACCCCTTTGCCTACCTTTTCTCCTCTATAAAATTAAGATGATTTAGGACATCAGTCCTATGTTCATCATATGATTGATGGAAAAATAAATTCAAAGAAGTAAATTGAAAAGGTAAAACGATATTATTATTTAACAATTGTTTCTACTTCCATATATAATATATGTAAAAACAAACTATTTTTCCTAATTCTAAGAGGATCTCAAATTTTTTATGCCAGTTGAGTCAATTGTGATAAGATTAATAAAGTTACAGTCCCTGGTTTAGTTGTTACAAGACTGAGAAGTGAATTTATTTTTTTAAAGTTTTTTATTTATTTTAGAGTGAGAGAGACAGACAGACAGACTGCGAGTGGGGAGGGGCAGAGAGAGAGGGAGACACAGAATCCAAAGCAGGCTCCAGGCTCTGAGCTGTTAGCACAGAGCCCGATGAGGGGCTTGAGTTCACAAACCGTGAGATCATGACCTGAGCTGAAGATGGGCGCTTAACTAAGCCAGCCAGGCACCCAGATAAATAAATTTAAATTCAGTTTCCCATAGAAAATGAATAAAGCAAGTATGTATTCTCAAAGTTAGGGGTTATAGAACCGTAAACCATTGACAATCAGGATGTGACAAGAGAACATTTTGCAAGCCCAAATATATCATGATGACTAGACATAGAATCTTTTAAATCCAGAAAGGACCTGTACCCACCTTACAATATTTGTATACTTGGTATCACTGAGATTCTTTCCAACTTTTTTCCTTTTTTTTTTTTTTATGTTTATTTATTTTAGAGAGAGACACAGACAGACAAAGCATGAATGGGAAAGGAGCAGAGACAGACAGAGGGAGACACAGAATCCAAGCAGGCTCCAGGCTCTGAGCTGTCAGCACAGAGCCTGAAGTGGGACTCGAACCCACAAACCGTGAGATCACGATCTGAGGCGAAGTCGAACACTCAACTGACTGAGCCACCCAGGTGCCCCTTTTCTTTTTTTTAAAAAAAGTTTATTTATTTTGAGAGAGACAGACATCATGAGGAGGGGAAGGGAGAGAGAGAATCCCAAGCAGGCTCTGCACTGTCAGCACAGAGCTAGACTTGGGGCTTGAACTCGCGAAACCATGAAATCATGACCTGAGCTGAAACCAAGAGTCAGATGCTTAACTGACTGGGCCACCCAGGTGCCCCTCCAGCTTTTCTTCTTACGGCAAGATGTTACTGCCTAACACTATTGTTCAAATCCTCAGACCACTGCGCAAATAAAACAGGATTTTATTCTATGTTCCTACTATTAAAATCTTGATCTTGGTCGTAGCTTTAATTAAAGTTACACAAAGTAATTCAGAATTTAGAACTTTTAGTTCCACATTTATTCAGGAATTCCAGAATTGAATCACTGGCCTGTCTTTGGTCATTTGTATACCTTTGAACCAGTTGCTATAGTGAAGGGCATTTAATTCTCTGATCAGCCAGGCCAGGGTCACAAGGCCAACCTGGGGTCTGATAGTAGTCAGCCCTCCGAACTCTGGGACTTGTAGATAGGTGTGGTTCCCTGGGAAAATAAGGTTTCCAATACTTGAATTTTGGAAATATTGAATGTAGGAATAGATGCTAGGCAGGAATCACAGAATCCCCACCAGTGATGACTAGCATGAACATGTTACTGGTATGCCTCTTGAAGCATTAGACTCATGTGCCCCCATTATATTCTTTTTTATTTCTCCTTCTTAAGGCCAGAAATTGTATCTAACTCATTTCTCTTTTCTTTCTTTCTTTTTTTTTTTTTTTTAAAGATTTTTATTTATTTCTAGGAGAGAGAGAGAAAGACAGCGTGAGCAGGGGGAGGGCCAGAGAGAGAGGGAGTCACAGACTGAAACAGGTTCCAGGCTCTGAGCTGGCAGTCAGCACAGAGCCCGACGCGGGGCTCGAACCCACTAACCGTGAGATCATGACCTAAGCGAAAGTCGGACGCTTAACCGACTAAGCCACCCAGGCGCCCCAGTATCTAACTCATTTCTGAATCCCTTTTCCCCTTCTTTCTGGCCCTTTCTTTCTGGTCTCCTCTTCAGTGCCTGGAGAGGTGCCCTTCCTCCAGGAAATATTTTTTGTGTGAATGAATGAGTTTCTTGTTTGTATGCATGTGCTCCTGACAACTAATTTTGCATGTGTTAAAAATACAACAAATTAATAAATGTGTGAAAATTAATTAAGACATGTTACATGATCAAATGGATGTTTTACTGCTTCTGAAAGAATCATTATTCTATTCTATAGAATAAAATAAAATATTCGATAGTGAATATTCCATTCACTAATAATTATAGCTGAATTTTATATAGTGCTTACTAGTGCTGGCCATCATTCTAATTCTGTTCATTTAACTCTCACAACCACCTGAAGAGGTGGATGCTTCTACTGTCCCCATATTATTATTATTATTATTATTATTTTTACAAATAGTTTATTGTCAAATTAGTTTCCACATAACAGTCAGTGCTCATCCCCACAAGTGCCCTCCTCCATGCCCATCCCCTCCTGCCCCCCACATCCATCAGTCCTCAGATTTTGACAGCATTCAAGAGTCTCTCATGGTTTGCCTCTCTCCCTTTCCCCCACCATTTCCCCCCTTCTTCTCCCCCTTGTTCCTCCGTCAAGTTCCTTCTAATCCTCCTATACGTGCAAACATATGGTATTTGTTCTTCTCTGCCTGACTTATTTCGCTCAGCATAACACCCTCAAGGTCCATCCATGTTGCTACACATGGCCAGATTTCCTTGTTTCTCATTGCCATGTAGTATTCCATGGTATAGATAAACCACATCTTCTTGATCCATTCATCTGTTGATGGACACTTAGGCTCTTTCCATGTTTTAGCTATTGTTACTGTCCCCATATTATAATAAGAGGAGTGTCTCGGTAAGTAATAGAGTGGGCACTGGAATGCAGGCAATCTGGCACTCCTAACCATTATGCTTTCCTGCTAAGTAGTGAGCTAAAAGCTGATGTGTGCACAGGACATGGTTTCTTGCTCCTTTTTAAAATGTTTTTATTTATTTTTTGAAAGAGAGCGTGAGTGGTGGAGCGGCAGAGAGCGAGGGGGACGGACGATCGGAAGCGGGCTCTGGTTGACAGCATCAAATCGGATGTGCTGCTCAAACTCACAAACTTTGAGATCATGACCTGAGCTGGAGTCAACAGACTGAGCCACCAGGTGCCCCATGGTTTCTCTTTTTAAAAGGCTATGTAAGGAATGCCTGGGTGGCTTAGTCAGTTAAGCCTGATTTTGGTTCAGGTCATGATCTCACAGTTGGTACATTCAAGCTCTACGTCAGGCTCTGTGTTGAGAGCTCAGACCTGGAGTCTGCTTCAGATTCTGTGTCTCCCTCTCTCTCTGCCCCTCCCCAGCTCTCTCTCTTTCTCTGTTTCTCAAAAATAAATAAATATTAAAAAATAATAAAATAATAAAAAGCTATGTGAACAGAGGGCAGATATTGTGTGTATATAAGTCCTAAAGAGGGGCTGAATGGAAGCCCATAATTATATCTCTAATAGAAATTATATGAGGGTGTGCCCAGAGAGGCACTAGAAGGGGGAATGGTTTACTTAGACACCCCACAATATCATTTTGTGGGGTGAAAGCTATATTATGTCCATGCTAAGATTCAGTGGACTAAGATGTTGAAATAGGGCTGCCTTTCTGCTGAGATTATATTTCAGAAATTAAAAATGAGCTAACATTTCACTCTCTAAGGATGGTCTGCGGACAAGAACGTGCACATCATTTGGGAGCTTGCTAGAAATGCACAATCTGGGGCACCTGGGTTGCATCCAACTTGGCCTTGGGGCATGATCTCACAGTTTGTGTGTTCAAGACCTACCTTGGGCTCTCTGTTGTCAGAGGTAAGCCTGCTTTTTCTGTCCTCTTTCTCTTCCCCCCACCCCTCTAAAATAAATATTAAAAAAATAAATAAATGCACAATCTCAGGCCTATCTCAGAGCTATTGAATTAGAATCTGCACTTTACAAAATGTCTAAAAGATGTCTGTGCACAGTAAAATTTGAGAAGCACTGAGCTAAAGTAAAAATACAAACCCAGCAATTGGATCTGTCAGTATCATCTGATGGCAACCTGGTTGTCCTTTGTCACTGACATAGTTTAGCCTTATCTATCAGCTGGTATGTTTGAGGTGCTCAGCCTGGCATAGAAGCACACAATGAGAAAAAGCCTATCCTTCCCCCTCCTCCAAGGAAAGACAGAGACCCTGTACCAGCAGGGGCTCAGGCCACCTCTTCCACTGAAAAGTCCCTAGCTACATATCCTTTGATGAACTTAACACCTTAACACAAGGTAAGGAGAATGAATAGGGAAAGGTTCCAAAAAGGAAGGAATTTTAGACCAGGTTTGATGAATAATTGAACTTCAGATTAACGAGAATTTCTGTGTAGAATGGCAGAATATGGGGCTATACCAATAAGGAGGGGCCAGACCTTGAATCACTTCATAAGCCGTGGTAAGGATTTTGGACTTTACCTTTTACACTTGATCTTAGCCAAAAGGCGGAGAAGTGATGGACTTTACCTTTTAAACCCAGAAGTGTCACCTAGTACAATATTGTGATTTATAAGAAATATGTATTTGGTCGTCCAGATGACCAAAATATAGTTCTCATATATATTTGGTCTTTGTTCACAATTCCTGGCTCACAGCTCCCCAAACCCTTGGAACCTGGCTTCATGGTTAGTTGCCAAAGGAGCCAATCATGTGATTAGAAGGTTGGAACTTCCAGTCCTATCCCTGACCTCTGGGAGGGCAGGTGAGCTAGAAGTTGAATCTATCACCAATGGCCAATGATTTAATCAATTGTGTCTATGTAATGAAGCCTCCATAAAAACCCAAAAGGATGGAATTCAGAGAGCCTCCAAGTTGATGAACACATGGAGAGTGACATGCTAGAGATTGCTGGGAAGCTCTGTGTCCATACCTTGCCCTATACATCTCTAACCTGGCTGTTCCTGAGTTGTATCCCTTTATAATAAACCAGAAATCTAGTAAGTAACATGTTTCCCTGAGTTCCGTGAGCTGTCTTAGCAAATTAATTGAACCTGAGGAGGGAACTCACTAGGGCGTCTCTGATAGATAGTCAGTCGGAAGCATAGGTAACAACCAGCACTTGTGACTGGCCTCTGAAATAGATAACAGTCTTATCTGTTACCTGTGGAATCTGATGCTGTCTCTGGATAAATAGTGTCAGAATTGAGTTGAGGGGTATCTGGGTAGTTCGGTTGGTTGAATATCTGACTTTGGCTCAGGTCATGATCTCACTGTCCGTGAATCTGAGCCTCTGCATCAGGCTCCTTGCTGTCAGTGCAGAGCTTGCTTTGGATCCTGTCTCCTTCTCTCTCTGCCCCTCCTCCACTTACTCATGTGCGCTCACTCTCTCTTTCTCAAAATTAAACATTTTTTAAAAACTGGAAAAAATATTTTAAAAAAGAGAATTGAGTTGAATTCTCAGACACCCCGTTGATATCTGGAGAACTACTAAGTGCTGCATGGGACCCCCTCTCAACAACCCACACATTGGATTTGGTGCCAGAACCAAAAGACTGAGGGTGTTTTGAAAGTTGGGAGGAATTAACTTTATTGCTGTGGGTGAAATCATACATACACATGGAAAGAAAGTAAAAGTAAGAACAGCAAAACTAGTAAACTAAGAAAGTAAAACTAAGACAGTAAAACATAAAATCTTATCACCTACTGACATTTTCTTTTTTTTTTTTTATTATTCAGTAATTTATTAAGGTATCTTTTATATACCCCAAGTAGTAAACCATATACCACCTCCCCCCAAAACAAAAAACCTACCTTCTTCAGTTGTGAAGGTGATATTTTTGAAAAAGCAAATTACCACAAGAATCTGTTTTTTCCCCAACAAAAAAAAAAAAAAGTACCTGAACTTTAAACAAAATTCACATTTTATTTAGGTTGAAATAAACTATACAAAATTGATTTTCTTCACCAAAAATAACAGTAATATTTTCTGTATTATTCCTAGATAAACCACAAAACACTTATTTTTGTAGGTTTTCCAGGTTGTGTTTATAAATCAAGACGAGGCAGTAGATACAGTCATGGAAAAAGACAGAGGAAAACAGACAAATCAGTTGTCAGTATCCATGGCCTCTGATTCTGTCTTGACCATGAAACAGAGGTGTTCAACAAATACCTGCTGAAAATCTTATGAAGATGTAGGCTCAACAAAGGAATGTAAACAGCAACAACCCAACGTGGACCACAATGGCAGGCTCGCCCATTCAAACTGTAACTGTAACTTGTTCCTTTAAGTTCATTTGATAAAGACAAAATCTACGCTGAAATCCTTGCTTGGCAAGCTCACATTTTTCCATTCTCTCTCTCTAGCTGTCTGGTAAGTCCCATTAACTGACATTTTCTAACATTCTTCTAGTCTTCTTCATGCGTGTATGCACACATAATTTTACATATCTGATTTTTTCACTCAGCAACGTCATAGACACTGTTCCATGTCAATAAATACATCTACATCATCATTTTATTTTTTTTATTTTTTTTATTTTTTTTTAATGTTTTTATTTATTTCTAGGAGAGAGAGAGAGAGACAGCGTGAGCAGGGGAGGGTCAGAGAGAGAGGGAGTCACAGACTGAAACAGGCTCCAGGCTCTGAGCTGGCAGTCAGCACAGAGCCCGACGCGGGGCTCGAACCCACGAACCGCGAGATCATGACCTAAGCGAAAGTCGGACGCTTAACCGACTAAGCCACCCAGGCGCCCCACTACATCATCATTTTAATGGATGCAAAATATTGTGTTGTGTGCTAATGCTTTATATATCAGTCTGTGTCCAATCAGAAGACAGGAACAGGGGCGCCTGGGTGGCTTAGTCGGTTAAGCGTCCGACTTTCGCTTAGGTCATGATCTCGCGGTTCGTGGGTTCGAGCCCCGCGTCGGGCTCTGTGCTGACAGCCAGCTCAGAGCCTGGAACCTGTTTCAGTCTGTGACTCCCTCTCTCTTTGACCCTCCCCTGCTCACGCTGTCTCTCTCTCTCTCTCCTAGAAATAAATAAAACATTAAAAAGAAGAAGAAGAAGAAGAAGACAGGAACACACAGTAATTTAAATGGAAGACTTATTATAGAGAATTATTAAGAAGAGATAGGAGAGTAACTACTAAGAAAATACAAAAGAATGAGATCTTGCCATTTGCAAAAACATGGATGAACCTACAAGGTATTATGCTAGATGAAATAAGTCAGAGAAAAACAAATATCACATGATTTGACTTATGTGTGGAATCTAAAAACAAAACAGTTGAATAAACAGAAAGAAGAAAGAGACCCCTAATACAGAGAACAAACTGATGGTTGCCAGAGGGGAGGTGCATCAGGGGATGGGGAAACTGGGTGAAAGGGAGAGGGGGATACAGGTTTCCAGTTATGGGATGAATCAGTCACAGAGGTAAAAGGCACAGCAGAGGGAATACCGTCAATAATATTGTAATAGTGTTGTACGGTGACACTGGGTAGCTGCATTTGTGATAAGCACAGCACAGCGTATAGACTTGTTGAATCACTATATTATACACCAGAAACTACTGTAACATTGTCAACTATAGTTCAATTAAAAAAAAGAAAAGGAATTCTAAAGGGTACTTTAGGGCTGACAGAGGGTACCCAATAAAGGACAAAGTTGGAAACTCAGACTTCATTAAGGAAAGTGTGTTTAGAGTCCACTGGATGGTGGAGAAGTTTGCTGGGTGGTCAGGCCAGGATGCCACACAATCACTTGGAAAGCATAAACACCACTCCAGGGCTCAGAAGAGTGAAGGCTGATGGAGGGAGTGCACAGAGGGAGACAGGTGCCACTGTTGGCAGTGTTGGAACCAGAAGCTGGGGGGGGGGGGGGCGGTCCTTCTTTGCAGGAATGGAGTATACTTCTATGTGTAGCTTGCGGAGTCTCCAGGACACTGCATGGAAGAAAATTCAGGTGGCTGGCTCACCACATGGCATCCCACAGGCCCTGGTGTGTGCACACAACACATAGAGAAGAGGGTACAATGAGCAACCACCAGGACTGAGCTATAGTCACATGCACTCGGCTTCTGGCTATCCAGGCTGCTGAGAGCTGTTAAAAACAAAAGCCTAGCAGATAGTAGAGAAAATACCACTTGGAGTTAGGCAGTGGAGAAAAAAGCATATTCTTGCATGAGTTTGTTGACAATCTACTGGAGAACTAGGAAGAAGAAAGCTCTTTTTCTTTTGGTGACCTTCCATCACCCCCTGTTGACTGAGTGTAACATCTTGTGTTGGCAAAGAAAAACTGTTTAAGGGGTCCAGATCCATTTTTTCAGAGCAGGCAATAAAGAGTAAATCTGGAGTTGTGTGTCAATAAGTAACTGGCACATTACAGCATACTGAACCAGTTCTCTAATAATGGATATTTTTGTATTTCTAATGTTTTACTATTCTGAACAATGCTGGTATGCCTGACTCTAACACTTGAGTGATTATTAGAAGAAAGTTTTAAATTGTGGAGATTTACATCCATTCTTGGATTAATCAATAAAAGCTATATTTGGCTTAGGGAGATGCTGTGAAAATCAGCACCTGCCTGGATCATTCAGAGGTGGCCAAAAGTTACTTCTATCATTGGCCAGAGCTGCTTTTCTAAGAATCACTATAGCTACCAGGGAGAACTTCAATTCAAGAAGTCTTCGTACACCTAGGCCTCATCTCCCACCTCTGAATGGTCATCAAAACCCAAGCTTTTAGCCATTCAGGCCTGTCCCAGTGTAACAGATATCTGCCCTGCCACCTCAGGACCACCAGGGCTCTTCCATATCCTTTACTTGGCATCTCAGGAATCTATTTTATCTCCCTTGGGAGATTCATTTATTCTCCTGGGCAGTGTTTTAAAATTTGTATTGTTAGATTAGATTCCACGTTTATAAATATTGGAAAATAGATCTAAAGGCCCCAGAGGTCCTGTCTACTGCATGGAAGTCTTGTCCTGCCTTTCTTCTGCCTCCTACACCCCCACCTGCTACATAGGAATCCTTCAAGCTCACCCTAGTGCTGCTCACTTCTTGCAGACATACCTTAATCCATTAATCAGCTGAATACTGACATTATGCCAGGGACTCCTTAGGAAATTGTAGTGAAAAAGCCTCTACGGTTTCTCAAGGGCACAGAGGCAATAGCAGTAAAAATGGAATTAGAAGCCGCTCTCATGTTTTATAAAAAATATAATTAGCGAGAGGGAAAAAGACCCAATAGGCTTGATGTTTACTATATTGGCTTAAAAAGCCTCATTGTGCCCAATAGTCTCTCAAGGCCCCTACAGAAGTCCCTGCCCTGCCAGTTTTGGGTCTGATGGCTTGACTTTCCTCTGGGGACAATTCCTGTGGATATCTGAATACCTCTCCATACCCATGTGGCCTTTGCTTCTCCAAGTCTCCATTCTGTCCTTTGGAGTAATCAGTCCCAGCCAGGAGTCACTGGCAAAAGGGCAATGGTTGCTTCTGAGAAGATGGGGCCTTCTCCCTAGAGCATCTCTTAGAGATGGTGTGATGGCTGAGACTATTAACAAGCAGTTGAAGATTTTGCCAACTTCTATTGAGCATCAGCTGTGTACTGGGCCTCATGAGACAGAAGTGTGGGGTGTGGATTCTGCCATCTTTGTTTTTTACTATTCATCCCAAGGGAGTTGGCTATCCCTTACTTTTGCTTTCTTACATATTTGTTTCTGATTATAAATTATAGACACAAAAAATTTAAGAAACTCAATCACCGAAATATGTGATTTTGTCCTTTTTTAAAAAAGTTTATTTATTTTGAGAGAGAGAGAGAGAGAATGTAGGGGAGAAACAGAGGGGGAGAGAGAGAGAGAGAGAGAAAGAGAGAGAGAGAGAGAATCCCAAGTAGGCTCTGCCCTGATAGTGCAAAGCCCCACACAGGGCTTGAATCCACAAACTGAGATCATGACCTGAGCTGAAATCAAGAGTCAGACTCTCAACTGACTGAGCCACCCAGGCACTCCCATAATTTGCCCTTTAACACTCTCCCCACCCCCACCTCATCATTAACAGTTTGGCTTTTTTTTACATTAAAAAAATTTTAACAAACTTTATTTTTAATGATTTTAAAAACTAATTTAATTTTAATTTTAGATTCATAGAAAAATTGAGCAGAAAGTACAGAGATTTCCCATAAGTCTCCCTGGTCTCCAGCAAGTAAAACCCCTCCCAGTGTCAGCAGCCTCCACCAGAGTGATACACTTGTTACACTGCAAATACAGTGTACAAAATGTAGTCTACAAATTAGTGAATCTACATTGATGCATCATTATCACCCAAAGTCCTTGTTTACATTAAGGTTCTTGGTGTTGTATATTTTATGGATTTCAACAAATGGATAATGACATATACCCACCATTATAGTATCATACAGAATAGTTTTACTGCTCTAAAATCCTAGAAATCTTTTGCACTCCATCTATTCATCCCTTCCCTTCCCCCAATGTATGACAAACACTGATCTTTTTAACATCTGCATAGTTTTGCCTTTTCCAGAGTGTCATATAATTGGAATCATACAGTAGATAGCCTTTTCAGGTTGGCATATGTTTTAGATTAAGTTTTCTTTAAGTGTACAATATCATTTGCTTGTTTACTTATTAATTAAATAAATAAGGATAATATCAAATGTGTTCTTTCTTCATGTAATACTATATCTTGAATACATTTTCTTATCAGTGTATTTAAAAGATAATGATAGCAATATAATAGCTGAATTTATTGAGCATTCACTGTGTAGCACAGACTGTTCTATTATAAAGGTTTTTCATGTCTGTTATGGGCTGAATTGTATCCACATACATGTATATTCTATGTTGAAGTCCTCTCTTCGGTAGTTCAGAATGTGACTGTATTTGGAGATAGGGTCTTTGGAGATAATTAAGTTAAAATGAGGTCATTAGTACGGGCCCTAATTCAATCTAACTAATGACCTAAGAAGAAGAGAAGGACACAGACATGCACAAAGGGAAGATCACGCGAAGACACAGGGAGAAGACAGCCATGTTCAAAAGTCAAGGAGAAAGGCCTTAGAGGAAACTAATCCTGCTGACACCTTGATTTTGGACTTGCGCTCCCAGAACTGTGTAAGCTTCTCGGTGTGTGGCTTTGTTATGGCAGCCCTAGCAAAGTAATATAACTTTTAACTTGTTTATTCTCCTCAACCCCAAGAGATAGGTACTATTATTTCCTTTTTACAGGTGAAGAAACTAAGGCACAGGGAAGCCAGATAACTTGCTTAAAATCACCCATACTATAATGTCAAGACAGACTAAGATATGAGATAACAAATAATCCCTAAATGTTAGCAGTTTAATATGACACAGCTTTATTTCTCACTCACACCGCAAGTCCAACAAGGGGCAGGGCACTTCTTCCTCATAGTTACTACATAGTTACTTCATAGTTACTCGACCTCCATCTCAGCCTGTGTTTCCACTGTCCCTGAGGTGGGGGAGAGAATATGTGATAAATCTCTCACTGACTTCTTTTTAGAACTTCTTAAAATTTTTTATTTTAATTACTCTTAGTTGACATACAGTGTTATGTTAGTTTCAGGTGTACAATATAGTGATTCAACAACTGCGTACATCCTCCCGTGCTCATTGACAAATGCTGTCCTTAATCCCTATCACCTCTCTTTTTCTAAGTTTATTTTATTTATTTATTGAGAGAGAGAGAAAGAGGGAGTGAGAGCAGGGGAGAGGAACAGAGGGGGAGAGAGAGAGAGAGAGAGAGAGAGAGAATCCCAAGCAGGGTCCACATTGTCAGTGCAGAGCCCAGTTTGGGGCTCGAGCTCACAAACTTTGAGACCATGACCTGAGCTGAAATCAAAAGTTGGAAGCTTAACTGACTTGAGCCACTCAGGTACCCCAATCCCCAACACCTCTTTAACCGATATCCCCATGCCCTTTCCTCTGATTACCATCAGATTATTCTTTATAGTTAAGAGTTTTTTTCTTGCTTTTGCTCTCATTTTTTCCTCTTTGCTTGTTTGTTTTGTGTCTTAAACTCCACATATGTGTGAAATCATATGATATTTGTCTTTCTCTGACTGACTTATTTTGCTTAGCATTATACTCTCTAGATCCATCCATGTTGTTGCAAATGACACGATTTCATTCCTTTTTATGGCTGAATAGATTCCATTATATATATTTATTATTTATGTTGTATTATGTTATCTTATATATGTATTTATGTTATATATTATATATAACATATAATATATTGTATAAGCTATATATTATAATATAATTGCAGTATGTTATAACATTATATATTATATAAATAGCATATAATACATAATATATAAATAATAATATATAAAAATAATATATGTTATATAATTCCATTATATATTTACATATAAATATCTCACATGTTTATATATATCCATTCTATATATGTATTCATTCTATATAATATAGCTATATATCTATATCATTCTATATAATATATGTATCATTCTATATATCTCTTTCACATCTTTATTCATTCTATTATATATATATATATATATATATATCCGTTCTATCTATCTATCTATCTATCTGTCTATCTATCACATCTTTATCCATTCCTCAGTTGATGGACACTTTGACTATTTCCTTTCCTTAGCTATTGTAAATAATGCTGCTATAGACTTAGGTGTGCATGTATCCCTTCGAATTAGTGTTCCTGTCTTTGGTAAATAAACAGTAGTGCAATTGCTGGATTGTAAGGTAGTTATATTTTTAATTTTTGGAGGAACCTCCATACTGTTTTCCACAGTGGCTGCACTAGTTTGCATTCCCACCAACAGTTCCTAAGGGTTCATTTTTCTCCCCATCCTTGCCAACACCTGTTGTTTCTTGTGTTCTTGATTTTAGTCATTCTGACAGGTGTGAGGGGATACCTCATTGTAGTTTTGATTTGCGTTTCCCTGATGATGAGTGATGTTGCGCATTGTTTCTTGTGCCTGTTAGCCATCTGGATGTCTTCTTTGCAGAAATGTCTGTTCATATCCTCTATCCATTTTTAAATTGGATTATTTGCTTTTTGGGTGTTGAGTTTTATAAGTTCTTAAAAATATGAAACACTTCAAAAATGTATGTGTCATCCTTGTGCAGGAATCATGCTAATCTTCTCTGTATCATTCCAATTTTAGTATATGTGCTGCTGAAGCAAGCAAAACCTCTCATTTACTTCTAAACCTTCTGCTTGCTCATCACTTTTACTTACACTTCTTCAACTAAGGCAAGTCACAAGGCCATACTTATCTTCAAAGAGGTTAAACAAGCACAATCCCACTATGTGCCTAGAAAAAGAGAATGAGCCACCTGGGTGGCTCAGTCAGTTGGGCATCCAACTCTTGTTTTCAGCTCAGGTCATGATCTCACAGTTGGTGAGATTGAGCGCCACATCAGGCTCCACACTGTCAGTGGGGGTTGTTCTTCTGTCTCTCTGTCTCTTTCAAAATAAATAAACAAATAAACAGTTTTTCAAAATTAGCATCATGGCAACTACATGGGGCAGGCCAACTCAGGCAAACTAAAGCTTATACTCTTGATATGTGTTCCAAAATACAGGTAGGATGGTGTGTGCTGAGGAATTAACTTTACCCAAAGGAGGATCTGGCTTTTCTCTCAGCTAACGGAGGTGATCTCTAGTCCCTTGGATTGTCCTGCCTTGACAGGAATGTCTTTGAAACCTACACTTTCTTGATCAAACACCAGCTTTCCTCTTTAGGTTTTTCCACCATCTCCTCTACCCCCTCAGATGCTTCTAAAGTCCTGTGCTCCCCAAACACCACTGACTCCTTCATACCTCAGCAATCTCACACATGCTATTTTCTCTGCCTAACTTGCCCTACCTGAGCCACCCAGGGAGACCATTCATTATTCAAGATTAGCTTGAAATCTCCTTCATTTCTTTTTCTGTGTTTTCATAACACTTTTTATCAGCATGCGTCATAGACTTTCTATTTGGTTATGTAACTAAAGTAAACACACTTAACAATGCTGCAGGATGAGAAGATGCTGTAACTGGTCTCCCAAGATGGATCTATTGAGATCCATCTACTTCCATGCTACTCTTGAATCTGGACTGACTGTGACTCTGTTAACTTAATAGGATGAAATGGAAATAATGCTGTGTCAGTTCTGGGCCTAGCCTTTAAAAGGAACGGCAGCTTCTATTTTCCTTCTTGGAATCTAGCTGTCATCCTGTGAGGAAGCCCAAACAGCCATGTGGAAAACCCACATAGAGGGAAGCCCAAAACTATTTGGGGGAAGGAGAAAGACTCAGTCATTCCCCACATTGCTGACAAGCTTCCAGATAATTATAACCTCCCCTACCATGTGATGCAGCTGCCCAAGAAACATGGAGCAGGACCAGAAGAACTGCCCAGTTGAGTTCAGTCAACCCATAGAATCATAAGGTAATAAGTACCATGGCTGCTGTTTTAAGTCGCTGAGTTTTGGGCTTGGAGGTCATTAGACTGGGATCAGTAACACAAATACATTAAATATCTTGGATATTTCCCTAGCATAGAGAAAAATATATGAGGAAGGTAAATAAACCTTCTGAGCAAGAAGTGTGGTTTCTATAACAGAAAGTACAGTTAAGCTCATCAAATACCCGGCTAAAAGTGCATCTCCTCTGATTTCCCTGGTCAACTGAATCTTTCAAGGTCCCCAAGCCATGTAGCTTTAGTCCTTTAGGTAAAAATTAAATTAATATGTATAAAAAACTATGGACAATGTCTACATGGTAAATATATGAAAGTAAAAATAAATGAAGAAATGAAATATTCAGTATTTTCTTTTAAAAAATATTTGGTACTGGGGGCTCCTGGCTGGCTCAGTTGGTAAGGCATATGACTCTTGATCTTGGAGTTGGGAGTTCAAGCCCCATCTTGGATGTAAAGATCACTTAAAAATAATAAAAATGTTTAAAACAATATTTGATATTGTTTAGGTGACAGAGGCAAACTAAGTTTTTACTACTTAATATAAATTTTATCTTTTTATTTATTTTTAATGTTTATTTTTGAGAGAGAGACAGACAGACAAAATGTGAATGGAGGAGGAACAGAGAGAGAGGAGACACAGAATCTGAAGCAGGCTCCAGGCACTGTGCTGTCAGCTCCAATGCGGGGCTCAAACTCATGAACTGTGAGATCATGACCTGAGCTGAAGTCAGACACTTAACTGACTGAGCCACCTGGGTGCCCCAGGAATGTTATTTTAAATAAAAGCAATCACATAGATACAAGACACTAGTCACACTAATTCTCTAATCTTGGGGAAAAGCATAGGTTTGGTGGCTCTCTATGGATGATTTAGAGATGAGTCAATTTTTCTTCTACACTTTTCAGAGTGACAGAATTTTCCCTCCTGCCCTTTCTACCTTTATTCCATCTGCTTAGATGGCTTACTTCCTAAACTCTTTTATGTCCCTGGTCAGATGTCTTCTTATCAGAAAAACATTCTCTAACCAGCCCATTTAAAGTTCCATTTCTTTCTCCACAGTTTGTGCAAGTGTATATTCATTTGTTTGTTATCTGTCTCCCTTCACTAGAGTGTAAGCTCTGAGAACACAGACTTTGTTTTGTCTATTGCTGTGTTTTCAGTGCTGAAAAAGTGATTGGCATGTACTTGGCACTCAGTAAATATTTGTTGAATGAATGGGAGTGGAATATCTAAAAACTCTACTCACAGCTAAATAGAAATGCTAAGCAATACAGTGGATTTGATTCTTTTGCTTAGCATCACAGATGATTTCGCCATTATAGTAAGTTTTTTAAATGGCTGGGTTTCCTAAGTCATTATGTAATTAGCCTGTTAAGCCTGAGTGAGCATTTAAAAGTGCAATATCTAAATTGTTTTGCCTATATAACATCTCTGCTATTGATAGTATCATTTGGCAGACAGTCTGATGAGGCATACAATGAAAACATGTCCTAGGAGAAGTTGGGCTGCTGAAGCACCGTAGGGTAAAAAGAAAGAGTAGATTTAGTGCCAGATCTTACCCCATCCCTTGTCAGCCAGATGGCCTTAGAAACGCCACTTAATCTCTTTGAGATTTTTTTTCTTCAACTGTAATATACAGATACCCTGCCAAGAGTACCTAACTTGGTATTGTGAGAGTCAAGTAAGAAAATACTTAGAAGTGGTTTGAATACCTTAAAAACATCACAAAAACATGATGTGTTACAATAATGCCAAAGTAATAATCAGTCATCAACTTTTGAGCACGCGGTATAACCAAGGGACTGCACTAGAGCTGCAGAGAGGCTTTCTGTTTAGTTGGAGGGATGGGGGACAGTATGCAGCTTAAAAATTTGCTCATCTAACTAATAATGTTATCATCTCCAAAATATGCCTCATATAGAAATGTAATTTTTAAAAGAATTGGCTGGTTCAAATGTCAAAAAATATCTTGACTTTTTTATTAATTCATATCAAAGGAGACTAAATGAACCATAGACCTCTTATCAGTTAGAGGCCATCCGTGTGTGTGTGTGTGTGTGTGTGTGTGTGCGCGCGCGCATCCTTTTGGGCTTTATTCTTCTGTTCATATTGCTTTTTAAAAAAATCATATGAATGCTTCTACTAGAGAAGAAATGTAATATAGAAGTTCTCCAAGAAGAAGGGTGCCTGAGTGGCTCAGTCAGTTAAGCCCCTGACTCTTGATTTTGCCTCAAGTCATCATCTCATGGTTGGTGAATTGGAACCCTGTATAGGGCTCTGTGCTGAGCATGGAGACTGTTTAAGATTCTCTCTCTCTCCCTCTGCCCCTCTCCCCGACACATGCCTGCTCCTTCTCTCTCAAAATAAATAAATAAAACTAAAACAATTCACCGAGAAGAAGAAAAAAGTATCTTTTCATTCCTTCACTCATCATATTGAGTTTCTCTTAAAACACACTTTAAATCAATATCAATAAGGAGAAAACAACCTTTGAGGCAAGAAAAAATTTGAAATCATACAAGACTTCTATACAGATAATAAAGACATTGATAATTTCCTGAGGAAATTCAGATTGGCAAAATTGAACTCTGAGAGTTAGAAAATTCAAAAAGTCTGATTTCCATAGAAGAGACAGGAAATTATTAAGGAACTACCTTGAGAAAAAGTACCAGGCCCAAATGATTTCACAGGAAAATTCTACCAAACCATTAATATTAGGCATTAAGAAGGAAGGAAACTTCCTAATTTCTTTATTAATTTTTAAATGTTATTTATTTTTCAGAGAGAAAGTGAGCAAGGAGGGACAGAAAGAGAGGGAGACACAGAATCGGAAGCAGGCTCCAAGCTTGGAGCTGTCAGCACAGAGCCCAAAGTGGGGCTTGAACTCAAACCATGAGATCATGACCTGAGCTGAAGTCAGATGCTTCACCAACTGAGCCACCCAGGCACTCCCCTAATTTCTTTTATTGAATAAACTTAATATTGACACCTAAACTAGATAAAGTACAAAGAAAACTATTGACCAATGTCATTCATGAATATTGACACAAAAATTTTAAATAAAATATTAGCAAAAAGATTTCAATGCCACATTAGGAAAATAAAACATCAGGACCAAGTGGGATTTATTCTGGAAATGTAAATCTGGTTTAATATTCAGAAATCAATGAATATCATACCATAATAATAAATCAAAGAAAGAGATCATATTATGTCTGTATAGAAGCTGAGAAAGCTTTGGAATAAATCAATACCTATTCATTATAAAAACACTCAGGAATATAGGAATTAAATAATATTTCTCTTAAAAGTTTTTTTGTGTTTTATTTATTTTTTGAGAGAGAGAGCATGACTGGAGGAGGGGCAGAGAGAGAGGTGGACAGAGGATCTGAAGCAGGCTCTGCCTGACAGGCTGACAGTAGTGAGCCTGATGCAGGGCTTGAATTCATGAACCAGGAGATCATAACCTGAGCCGGTGTCTGCGTTCGACTGACTGAGCCACCCAGTTGACCCTAAAAATGTTTTTCTCTGGGTTATTCTAATTAAAAAAAATTTTTTTTATGTCTTTATTTTGAGAGACAGAGACAGAAAGCGAGCAGGGGAGGGACAGAGAAAGAGTTCCTCAAACTGAGGAACCAGAAGATCGTGACTTGAGCTGAAGTCAGATGCTTAACTGACTGAGCCACCCAGGGGCCCCATATATGCTCTTCTGTAATGTTTTTTATTCAGAACTCATTTGGGATTTATAGGAAAGTTGCAAAAACAGCACAGAGAGTTTTCATATACTCCTCACTCAGCTTCTTCTAATGTATAACCACAGGCAATGATTAAAACCAGAAAATTAACATTAGTACAATACTAGTAACTAAATTAAAGTTCTTATTCAAATTTCACCAATTTGTGGTGCCTGACTGGCTTGGTCCATAGAGCATGTGGGAGGGAAACCATAAGAGACTCTTAAAAACGGAATGAATTTAGGATTGCTGGAAGGGAGATGGGTGCGGGGATGGACTAAATGGGTGATGGGCATTAAAGAGGGCACTTGTTGAGGAGTTATATGTAAGTGATGAATCACTGGGTTCTACTCTTGAAACCAATACTACACTGTACTTTAACTAACTTGAATTTAAATAAATACATTCTTAAAAAATTAGAATAACCCACGGGCGCCTGGGTGGCATTGACTTCAGTTCAGGTCATGACTCACAGTCCGTGGGTTTGAGCCCCATGTCAGGCTCTGTGCTGACAGCTCAGACTCTGTGCTGACAGCTCAGAGCCTGGAGCTTGTTTCGGATCCTGTGTCCCCCTTTCTCTCTGCCCCTCCCCCACTAACACTCTGTCTCTCTCAAAAATAAATAAATATTTTAAAAAAAAGAGAGAGAGAGAGAGAAAAGAGAGAATATAACAAAAACTGTACTCATACCATTCTTCAAAATTAATCTCTGACACCAGAAGTAAGGAGGAATAGAAATTAAACTAAAGACGTATTTATCCTTATTTCACTTAGTTTAGTGACAATAATTAAGATGAAATGCTGCAGCCTTAAGTTTCTGTCTATAGAACAAATTGTACTAACTACCTTTGGCAGAAGCTCACAGCTGTGGCCCCCAACATACCTACAGATCGAAGGGTAATAAAGAGAAAAGCCAACCCAAGAGTCAGCTCAATGACCTCTTATAAGATTTAAGTACTTGTGAAGGTATTATTAATCAGCTGCCTGGTTAAACTGCTTTATTTTAGTCTATTTTGGATTTTATTCTAATAAGCCAAATTATATAATTTGTTTAAGATTTTATTCTTCTACATAATCTCTACCCCAATGTGGGGCTTGAATTCATGACCCCAAGCTCAGGAGTCACATGCTTTACAGAACGAGCCAGCTAGGCACCTTGCCAAATTATATTATTTACAGTGCATAGCCAGCCACATGCCGTTTTAAACTTGATTCCAAATCAAGCTAATAATTAATCATTGTGAGTATAGAATAATGAAACATGTCTTTTGTGGAGCATAAGACAGTTAATATGAGTACCTCACAGGAAGTCAGTCATTTTCAATACTATGCAGTGGTGTAAAAACTTCCCAGTCTCCTATGCTTGTTGATGGCGAGGGTCTTGAGGAGTGTTTAGAAGATGGCTTAGCTCCACCAGATCACCACCTGTGTCAACAAAAACAATTCCAGGGATAAGTAATAATAGTAAAATCTATTTGTATGAATCATTGAAACTGCCTCAATTTTGTGCAAATTTTATAAAAATGTTTACTATTTTGTATTGATATGTAACATACATTAAATAAAAACATCATGCTTGCTGTGAGAGATAGTGTCAAGGTAAGTCTCTTGGCCCTGTCTTCCAGTAGGACTGCCCCTCTTAAACCTTGTCGTGTGAGAACTCTGGATCCCTCGTTTCCATATTGCTGCACATACGGCAATCACATTGAGAAGGCTTATTGGGCTATCTCCAGTGTTATTAGGCTGCTAACAATGATTTATACCTGGTTGCTCAAGTTATACAGTCAGCCAAGAAGAATTTTACTGTGCTCCCATTAGGTTATCTTTTTTTAAAAAAATATTTTAAATGTTTATTTATTTTTGAGAAAGAGAGAGACAGAGTGTGAGTGGGGCAGGGGCAGAGGCAGAGAGAAGGGAAGACACAGAATCTGAAGCAGGTTACAGGCTCTGAGCTGTCAGCACAGAATCCAGTGCAGGGCTTGTATTCATAAACTGCTAGATCATGACTGGAGCCAAAGTCGGATGCTTAACCAACTGAGCCACCCAGGCGCCCCTGAGGCTATCTTTTCTATGTGGTTTACACAAGCTCCAAATTTATAGGACCATTATATTTACACAAAATTTTGTTACTAAAGTTCTTTTTGGATTTAAGTCACATATCAGGGGCTGTGTAGGTGTGAAGTTGCAACTGTGCACTAGAAAATATTTCCATAAGCATTTTTCAATGTGAGGTACTGGAGCTAACCACCAGGGTACCACAGGAGGGCACTTACACACTCAGAGTATGAGGACACTAACGGCCTGATTCTTCATCCTTTCCTGATTCACACATTAAGCCATGTAACTTTGCAGTACCCTCTCACACAGTGCCAGGGTGTGATTTCCTACTGCACTGCACTCCTTAACCTTTGTAGAGGCCAGGCAGGAGTACAAATGAAGACTTCCAAATAGTGACATTTCCCTTTCTTTGTTTCTACCACCAGCTCCATCTTTTTCTGCAAGGGGAAAGCACACCACGTATGCAGAATCGTAGCCTGCAAGTCCAAGTTCCTTCCCACCTGCCTCAAGCAGACTCCTCCTCACTAGCCCTCAGGTATAGTTAGAAGTGTGATCTACACATAGGAGGTAAGGTCCAGAAGAGGCCTGCACAGGCCCTGGAAGTGGCCTTGGGGCCATGTGGGCAGGAAATTCTGAAATCTCAAGTACTCAGAACATGATCTTGAGGGTGTGGACATGGGCTCTGGGTAGTCCTTATGGGCTCTTCACACACTTCACATACTCTTCACCAGCCAAGGACCACGGCTGGGCCCTTTAGCCTTGGGTACCATGGCAGAAGCCCAGCTCTCCAGGTCTATTGGTAGCACTAAGTCCAGAAAAATGAAAATGAAAATTTAATCCCAAAGAAAGCCATAGGACACAATAAACAAACAGGGAATAGACAAATATATCATGGAATAAAATAGACACATGCTTAATAGGATTTAGCATATATCAATTATAATATCAAGAACGACTAACATTTATTGAGAACTCACTACATACCATACTCTCTTTGACTCTAAATTACTTGTGGGGAAACTAAAATTACATACAAGGCCCATGTTCAGAAAATAAGGCCATGGTCATGCTCTTTTTTTTTTTTTTAATTTTAGAGAGAGAGAGTACAAGTGGTAGAGGGGGCAGAGGGAGACAGAGAGAGAATCTTTTTTTTTTTTTAACGTTTATTTATTTTTGAGAGTCGGAGCGTGAGCAGGGGAAGGGCAGTAAGAGAAGGAGACACAGAATCTGAAGCAGGCTCCAGGCTCTGAGCTGTCCCCACAGAGCCTGACGCAGGGCTTAAACCCACAAACCGTGTGATCATGACCTGAGCCAAAGTCAGTTGCTTAACTGAATGAGCCACCCAGATGCTGAGAGAGAGAGAGAGAGACAGAGAGACAGAGACAGAGACAGAGAGAGAGAGAGAGAGAGAGACAGAGAGAATCTTAAGCAGGTTCCATGGCCAGTGTTGAGCCCAATGTGGGGCTTGATCCCACAACCCTGGGATCATGACCTGAGCTGAAATTCAGTCAGACACTCAACCACCTGAGCCACCCTGGCACCACCACCATGGCTGTGCTCTTAACTGCAACCCTATTCTATGATGAAGTAAAAGCATCTCAGTTCAGTAGTGAAGGGACAAAATTTTCAGGAAATAATGCAAAAAAAATTGGCTCTTTGTTAAGGTACACTTGCTGCTGTAACTTCAGTGTTTAACAACGTAAAAGATTATATCTCTCTCATTTAAAGTCAACAATGGGTGTTCCTAATTGGAGGTGTCCTTCCTCCAAGCAGTGATTCAAGGATCAAGATTTCTCCGATCTTAGGAGATTTCTCTTTTTGAAACATAGGATTTCAAGCAAGCATGCTTAACTGCCTCAGCCAGGATGGGGAAGAAAATCAAGAATGAGTGTGGGAAGTTTTCCTGGGCCAGACCTAAGTGGGGTACATATCTCTGTCCACATTTGTTCCCGGGAGCTTAGTCACATGGCCACACTTCACTACAAAGGCTTAGAAAGGTAGATTGCTGTATGCCCAGGAAGAAGACGAAATGGCATGCTGAGCATCTAACATGTTCTGTCATAGCTATCCAAAGCGATCTACATACTGAATGCAATCCCTGTCAAAGTAACACCAGTATTCTTCACAGAACTAAAACAAACAAGTCTAAAATTTGTATGGAACAAGAGAAGACCCTGAATAGCCAAAGTAATGTTGAAAAAGAAAACCAAAACATCACAATCCCAGGCTTCAAGCTATTACAAAGCTGTAATTATCAAGACAGTATGGTACTGGCACAAGAACAGGCACATAGATCAATGGAACAGAATAGCTAATTCAGAAATGGACCCACAAATGTGTGGCCAACTAATCTTCAACAAAGCAAGAAAAAGTATCCGATGGGGGGAAAAAAAGCAGTCTCTTCAGCAAATGGTATTGGGAAATCTAGACAGTGACATGCAGAAGAATGAAACTCAACCACTTTCTTGCACCATGCACAAAAATAAATTAAAACTAGATGAAAGATGTAAATGTGAGCTAGGAAACCATCAAAATCCTAGAGGAGAAAAAGGCAAAAAACCTCTTTGACTTCAGCTGCAGCAACTTCTTACTAGACATGTCTCCAGAGGCAAGGGAAGCAAAAGCAGAAATGAACTATTGGGACCTCATCAAGGTAAAAAGCACAGTAAACAATCAACAAAATTAAAAGGCAACTGATGGAATGGGATAAGATATTTGCAAATGACATATTAAATAAAGGATTAGCATCCAAAATCTATAAAGAACTTATGAAACTGAACACCTAAAAACAAGTAATCCAGTGAAGAAATGACAAAATACATGAACAGACACTTTTCCAAAGAAGACATCCAGATGGCTAACAGGCACATGAAAAAGATGTTCAATATCACTCATTATCAGGGCAATATGAATCAAAACCGCAATGAGACACCCCTCACACCTGTCAGAATGGCTAAAATGAACAATTCAAGAAACAACAGATATTGGTAACGATGTGGAGAAGGAAGAATCTGTATTCACTGTTGATGGGAATGCAAACTGGTCTAGCCACTCTGGAGAACAGTATGGAGTTGCCTCAAAAATTAAAAATAGAGCTACTCTATGACTAGCAATTGCACTACTAGGTATATATACAAAGGATACAAAAATGCTGATTCAAAGGGCACATGCACCCCAAAGTTTATAACAACACTATCAATAATAGCCCAATTATGGAAAGAGCCCAAATGTCCATCGATTGATGAATGGATTAAGAAGATGTGGTGTACACACACACACACACACACACACACACACACACACACACGAATACTACTAAGTGATGAAAAAGAATATAATCTTGCCATCTGCAACAACATGGGTGGAACTGGAGACTATTATGCTAAGCGAAATAAGTCAGTCAGAGAAAGACAGATATCATATGATTTCACTCATATGTGGAATTTGGGAAACTCAACAAATGAATATAGGGAAAGGAAGGAAAAATAAGAGAAATAGAGAGGGACGCAAACCACAATAGACTCTTAAATACAGTGAACAAACTGAAGGTTGTTAGAGGCAGTGGTGGGGGACTGGGTTAAATGGGTGATAGGCATTAAGGAGGGCACTTTTTGGGATGAACACTGGGTGTCATATGTAAGAGATAAGTCACTGGGCTCTACTCCTGAAGCCAAGATTACACTGTATGTTAATTAACTTGAAAATGAATTAAGAAAAAAAAAAGATTCTCTCTCTCTCTCTCTCACACACACACACCCACACACACATACACACAGACACACCCACACCCACACCCACACACAGAATATTACTTAGCGATCAAAAAGAATGAAATCTTGGGGTGCCTGGGTGGCTCTGTTGGTTAATCCAGCCTCTGATTTTGGCTCAGGTCAGGATCTCATGGTTCCTCAGTTTGAGCCCTGTGTCAGGCTCTGTGATGACAGTTTGGAGCCTGGAGCCTACTTTGGATTCTGTGTGTCTCTCTCTGCCTCTTCTCTGCTTGCACACATGCTCTCTCTCAAACATAAAAATTTGAGACAAACATAAAAAAAAAAAATTTTTTTAATAGAATGAAATCTTGCCATTCACAACAATATGGATAAAACTAGAATGTATTATGCTAAGCAAAATAAGTCAGAGAAAGACAAGTACCATATAATTTCACTAATATGTGGAATTTAAGAAACACAACAGATGGGGGTACTTGGATGACCCAGTAACTTAAGTGTCTGACTTCATCTCAGGTCATGATCTTGTGGTTTGTGGGTTCGAGTCCCATGTTGGGCTCTGTGCTGACAGCTCAGAGCCTGGAGCTTGCTTCTCTCTCTCTCTCTGCCCCTCCTCCACTTGCACTCTGTCTCTCTCTCAAAAACAAATAAACATTAAAAAAAAGAAAAAAAAACAAATGAACCTTGGGGAAGGGAAGAAAAAATAATATAAAAACAAAGAGGAAGGCAAACCATAAGAGACGCTTAAATACAGAGAACAAACTGAGGGTTGCTGGAGGAGAGGTGGGTGGGAGGATGGGTGATGGGTACTAAGCAGGGCACTTGTTGGGATGAGCACTGGGATGTACATGTATGTGATGAATCACTAAATTCTATTCCTGAAACTGTTATTACACTTCATGTTAACTAACTTGGATTTAAATAAAAAATAAGAAAAATAAGCCAGATTTGTACTTTATATCATATCCACATTAACAAATTTTAGATTAATAAATTAACACCAAACTCAACTATGAAAGTATTACAAAAAATATATTTATAGTCCTGGGGTTAGAAAGGCATTAAGCAAATCACAAAACCCAAAAACTCTAAGGAAAAAGACTGGCAGATTTAATTATATGTAAACTAAAAACATCTGAACAACCAAGAATGCTGTAAACAACACAATAGAAGTACAGATCAGAAGAAAATGTTTAAAGCATATGTTACTAACAACAGATAAATATGTAGAATATGAAAATACTCATACAAATCATTGAGAAAAGACAACTCAGTGGAAAAACACACCAAGGATTTAAACAGGAAAGTTTATGAAGGAAAAAATCAAATAGCTATGAAGCATATGAAATCCTGCTCAAAGGCAGCATAATCAAGGAAATGCATATTTAAATACTAAGTGACTTTTCCCATCAGTTTGGCAACAACAAAAATATTTATAATGTTCAATATTAAAGTGAATGCAAGGAAATGGGTACTCTTTTATACTCTTGAGAGAAAGGTAAGTTGTCATAGCATTTTGAAGGACAATTTGACTATATCTAGCAGTTAAATTTTCTGTAGCTTTCGACTCTGTAGTTATTCAATTACATCTTTTCACCTGTGTATAAGGTGGCATAATTAATAATGTTAAATGCATTATTATTTAAAGTATTAGAAAATATTTAAACAATCTAAATCCATCAGTAAAAGAATAATATGGAATAACATTGTCAAACTATGCTATTGAAACATACCACAGAATACTATGCAGTGAGTGAAAAAGGTAAGATGAAACTCAGTGTGTGACATGGTGAAATCTCTGGGACATATTTTTCTAGGTGAAAAAGCAAATTACAAAGCAGTAGTTACAGCTTAATCAACAGTGAGGCTTATAAGAAAAGCCATAAAATACACCATGCATTTTTACACACACGAGTTTATAAGTGCACTTTAATGAGTCTGGAAAGACACTACTAAAATGGCAACAAAGGTTATGTCTGAGGATGAATATGGGAGCTGAATTTAAAAGAAGCCATTGGGTTTTGCTACTGGGAAATCATTGATGACTTTCAAAGATCAAGTCTCATGGAAGCTGTGAGATCAGAAATAGTAGAGAAGTAAGTGAAAGAATGGAGGGAGGTGGGACAGGGAAGTGAGCATAGAAAGAAGCAGCACACAGAGTCCTAGAGAAAATGAAATAGAAATGTACAGTGGACAAAAGACACAAAAAGGAAGGGGGTGGTGGTGTGGATGAACTCAGAACCCCAGCTGGTGATGCCTGGAGCCAGAGGGACTTGAGAACTAGATTGCAGCCAGACTTCATGATGAATTTGGGGAGTATTTTGGGCTTAGATGTTGGCTGTGCGTTGGGATGTTATTGATTGAGGTTGGGGGGAATGGCAGAAAGTCTTTGGCTGACTTCATCTTATGGTTAAAGAAAATTAGTGGCCTTTACCACTTCTGTTAGAATGAAGACCATTCTCAGCAGTCAGACTGTCGACAGTGCAGAAAAGGTCAACATCATTCTGAAGGAATGCATTGTCATTCTGAAGGGCCCCAGAGGAACCCTGTGAAAGGACTTCAATCACATCAATGTAGAACTCAGTCTCCTCGGGCCCCTGGGTGGCTCAGTCATTTAAGCGTTGGACTTCAGCTCAGATTATCTCATGGTTCATGAGTTCAAGATTTGCATTGGGCTCTCTGCTATTCCCTGCTCATGCTATCTCACTCTCTCAAAAATAAATAAACATTAAAAAAAAAAAAAAAGAACTCAGTCTCCTTGGAAAGAAAAAGAAGAGGTTCTGAGTTGACATGTGGTAGGGAAATAGAAGGAACTGGCTACTGTTCACACCTCCTGAAGTCACATATAGAATATGACCAAAGGTGTTATACTGAGCATTACAAGATGATATCCATGAATGTGCTCTTCCCCATCAATGTTGTCATTCAGGAGAAATCTGAAAATTCCTGGGTGAGAAATATATCTGCAGGGTTTGGGTGAGGCCAGGCTTTGCTTGTTCAGTATCTTGAGTCCAGAAAGATGAGTTAAAGATGAGGACACTGCAGATAAGTTAAAGATGAGTTAAATGCAGATGAGTTTAAAGATGAGTTAAAGATGAGGACACTGCACTTGTATCAAATTCAGCTGATTTGATTCACCAAGTCACAACAGTTAAAAACAAGGATATCAGAAAAATTTTGGATGATATCTATGTTTCTGAAAGAGGAACAATTCAGCAGCCTGATGAATAAGATCAAAGTTGTCCAGCTCCAGAAACAGCAAACTGCTGGAGGATTTTTCAGACTTATTTGTGATATTTTAAAGATGCAATAAAAACTATGTAGTGGGGGGTGTGTGGAATAAAATTAGTGGACAAGAGAAAGGAGAGATTTACATAAAAATAGCATCAATCTTGAGTCCACAGATTTGTAAGTGATGAAAATTGTTACAAATCTCTATGATGATATTTTGTTTTGGAAATTTAATTCCTCACTCGTTGACTTCTGTTTTGAGTGAAGTATTGTAAAATAAAAAAATATATATTAGATATCTATATATCTATCTTTGCTCCTGGTTTCTGAAGCACAGCTCCTAAATCCTTTGGGATTTCCTAAGTGATAACAGTGTCTTTTGTTCTAATGAGATGACTTGGTGGGCTTCTGGATGGGGCTGGTCACCAGAAAGACTAAGCCATGATAAGGAGCTTGGAATTTTCAGCTCCACTCCTCATTCTCCAAAGAGAGGGGAGGAGCTGGAAATGGAGTTAATGATTGATCGTGTCTATGTGATGCAGCCCCATAAAAATTCCAGTGGGGTTTGGGAGCTTCCAGCTTGGTGAACATGTGGGGTTGATAGGAGAGTACTGTACCTGGAGAAGGCATGGAAGGTCTGGGCCCCTTCCCACACATCTTGCTCTACACATCTCTTCCTTTTTTTTTTTTTTTTTTTTTTTACAAATAGTTTATTGTCAAATTAGTTTCCACATAACACTCAGTGCTCATCCCCACAAGTGTCCTCCTCCATGCCCATCCCTCCTCCCCCCC